>NC_069505.1:534823511-534936011 GCF_027579735.1 Bombina bombina | reverse complement strand
AATTTTTAATATTTTATATTTAATAATGTATTTTACTATGTATTTAATGTAAATATTTTACATTCCGATGTTCTTCAGTTAGAAGTATATGTTCTCTGTATTTTTAAATATATAATACTATATATATCAGTATATATATCTATATATTCATATAGAAACATAGGTATAGATATATATTTTACAAAACAAAATTTATGTAGTGGAATGTAAAATTTTTAAAACTACCTTTGGGTTAAATGCTGTAGGTCTTACGTGGTTTCAGGTTAGTGGGCAATCAATAAGTGTTAGTTTTTAGTCTATATGAAAAAGAAGTTAACACAGTCATAATATCCAAAGTCTTAAAGTTAGCACACATCGTGTTTCTTTCACGTGCAAACAATTTACTTTCAACTAGTAATACAAGTGCTAACCCACCTGCGTTAAATGTTTACTTTGAGCGGTGTTTGTGCGCGAGTGACAATTGTGAGCTATTCATTAAAAGTATAGGACATGATAGAAAAACATAATTTATGTAAGAACTTACCTGATAAATTCATTTCTTTCATATTAGCAAGAGTCCATGAACTAGTGACGTATGGGATATACATTCCTACCAGGAGGGGCAAAGTTTCCCAAACCTCAAAATGCCTATAAATACACCCCTCACCAGACCCACAAATCAGTTTAACGCATAGCCAAGAAGTGGGGTGATAAGAAAAAAGTGCGAAAGCATAAAAAATAAGGAATTGGAATAATTGTGCTTTATACAAAAAAATCATAACCACCACAAAAAAGGGTGGGCCTCATGGACTCTTGCTAATATGAAAGAAATTAATTTATCAGGTAAGTTCTTACATAAATTATGTTTTCTTTCATGTAATTAGCAAGAGTCCATGAGCTAGTGACGTATGGGATAATGAATACCCAAGATGTGGATCTTCCACGCAAGAGTCACTAGAGAGGGAGGGATAAAATAAAGACAGCCAATTCCGCTGAAAATAATCCACACCCAAAATAAAGTTTAAATCTTATAATGAAAAAAACTGAAATTATAAGCAGAAGAATCAAACTGAAACAGCTGCCTGAAGTACTTTTCTACCAAAAACTGCTTCAGAAGAAGAAAACACATCAAAATGGTAGAATTTAGTAAAAGTATGCAAAGAAGACCAAGTTGCTGCTTTGCAAATCTGATCAACCGAAGCTTCATTCCTAAACGCCCAGGAAGAAGAAACTGACCTAGTAGAATGAGCTGTAATCCTTTGAGGCGGAGTTTTACCCGACTCAACATAAGCATGATGAATTAAAGATTTCAACCAAGATGCCAAAGAAATGGCAGAGGCCTTCTGACCTTTCCTAGAACCGGAAAAGATAACAAATAGACTAGAAGTCTTTCGGAAATTTTTAGTAGCTTCAACATAATATTTCAAAGCTCTAACTACATCCAAAGAATGCAAAGATCTCTCCTTAGAATTCTTAGGATTAGGACACAATGAAGGAACCACAATTTCTCTACTAACATTGTTAGAATTCACAACCTTAGGTAAAAATTTAAAAGAAGTTCGCAACACCGCCTTATCCTGATGAAAAATCAGAAAAGGAGATTCACAAGAAAGAGCAGATAATTCAGAAACTCTTCTAGCAGAAGAGATGGCCAAAAGAAACAAAACTTTCCAAGAAAGTAGTTTAATGTCCAGTGAATGCATAGGTTCAAAAGGAGGAGCCTGAAGAGCCCCCAGAACCAAATTCAAACTCCAAGGAGGAGAAATTGACTTAATAACAGGCTTTATACGAACCAAAGCTTGTACAAAACAATGAATATCAGGAAGATTAGCAATCTTTCTGTGAAAAAGAACAGAAAGAGCAGAGATTTGTCCTTTCAAGGAACTTGCAGACAAACCTTTATCCAAACCATCCTGAAGAAACTGTAAAATTCTCGGAATTCTAAAAGAATGCCAGGAAAAATGATGAGAAAGACACCAAGAAATGTAAGTCTTCCAGACTCGATAATATATCTTCCTAGATACAGATTTACGAGCCTATAACATAGTATTAATCACAGAGTCAGAGAAACCTCTTTGACTAAGAATCAAGCGTTCAATCTCCATACCTTCAAATTTAAGGATTTGAGATCCTGATGGAAAAAAGGACCTTGCGATAGAAGGTCTGGTCTTAACGGAAGAGTCCACGGTTGGCAAGAGGCCATCCGGACAAGATCCGCATACCAAAACCTGTGAGGCCATGCTGGAGCCACCAGCAGAACAAACGAGCATTCCTTCAGAATCTTGGAAATTACTCTTGGAAGAAGAACTAGAGGTGGAAAGATATAGGCAGGATGATACTTCCAAGGAAGTGACAATGCATCCACTGCTTCCGCCTGAGGATCCCTGGATCTGGACAGATACCTGGGAAGTTTCTTGTTTAGATGAGAAGCCATCAGATCTATTTCTGGAAGACCCCACATTTGAACAATCTGAAGAAAAACCTCTGGGTGAAGAGACCATTCGCCCGGATGTAAAGTTTGGCGACTGAGATAATCCGCTTCCCAATTGTCTATACCTGGGATATGAACCGCAGAAATTAGACAGGAGCTGGATTCTGCCCAAACCAGTATTCGAGATACTTCTTTCATAGCCAGAGGACTGTGAGTCCCTCCTTGATGATTGATATATGCCACAGTTGTGACATTGTCTGTCTGAAAACAAATGAACGATTCTCTCTTTAGAAGAGGCCATGACTGAAGAGCTCTGAAATTTGCACGGAGTTCCAAAATATTGATTGGTAATCTCACCTCCTGAGATTCCCAAACCCCTTGTGCTGTCAGAGACCCCCAAACAGCTCCCCAACCTGTCAGACTTGCATCTGTTGAAATCACAGTCCAGGTCGGAAGAACAAAAGAAGCCCCCTGAACTAAACGATGGTGATCTGTCCACCACGTCAGAGAGTGTCGTACAATCGGTTTTAAAGATATCAATTGAGATATCTTTGTTTAATCCCTGCACCACTGGTTCAGCATACAAAGCTGAAGAGGTTGCATGTGAAAACGAGCAAAGGGGATCGCGTCCGATGCAGCAGTCATAAGACCTAGAATTTCCATGCATAAGGCTACCGAAGGGAATGATTGAGACTGAAGGTTTCGACAAGCTGAAACCAATTTCAGACGTCTTTTTTCTGTCAGCGACAGAGTCATGGACACTGAATCTATCTGGAAACCTAAAAAGGTTACCCTTGTCTGAGGAATCAACAAACTTTTTGGTAAATTGATCCTCCAACCATGTTCTCGAAGAAACAATACAAATTGATTCGTATGAGACTCTGCTAAAAGTGAAGACTGAGCAAGTACCAAGATATCGTCCAAATAAGGAAATACCACAATACCCTGTTCTCTGATTACAGACAGAAGGGCACCGAGAACTTTTGTAAAAATCCTTGGAGCTGTTGCTAGGCCAAACGGCAGAGCCACAAACTGGTAATGCTTGTCTAGAAAAGAGAATCTCAGAAACTGATAGTGATCTGGATGAATCGGAATATGCAGATATGCATCCTGTAAATCTATTGTGGACATATAATGCCCTTGCTGAACAAAAGGCAGGATAGTCCTTATAGTTACCATTTTGAATGTTGGTATCCTTACATAACGATTCAATATTTTTAAATCCAGAACTGGTCTGAAGGAATTCTCCTTCTTTGGTACAATGAAGAGATTTGAGTAAAACCCCAGCCCCTGTTCCAGAACTGGAACTGGTAAAATTACTCCAGCCAACTCTAGATCTGAAACACATTTCAGAAATGCTTGAGCCTTTGCTGGATTAACTGGGACACGGGAAAGAAAAAATCTTCTTGCAGGAGGCCTTATCTTGAAGCCAATTATGTACCCTTCTGAAACAATGTTCTGAATCCAAAGATTGTGAATTGAATTGATCCAAATTTCTTTGAAAAATCGTAATCTGCCCCCTACCAGCTGAGCTGGAACGAGGGCCGCACCTTCATGTGGACTTGGGAGCTGGCTTTGGTTTTCTAAAAGGCTTCGATTTATTCCAGACTAGAGATGGTTTCCAAACTGATACCGCTCCTGAGGGTGAAGGATCAGGCTTTTGTTCCTTATTGTGATGAAAGGAACGAAAACGATTATTAGACCTAAATTTACCTTTAGATTTTTTATCCTGTGGTAAAAAAGTTCCTTTTCCTCCAGTAACAGTTGAGATAATAGAATCCAACTGTGAACCAAATAATTTATTACCCTGGAAAGAAAGGGAAAGCAAAGTTGACTTAGAAGACATATCAGCATTCCAAGTTTTAAGCCATAAAGCTCTTCTAGCTAAAATAGCTAGAGACATATACCTGACATCAACCCTAATGATATCAAATATGGCATCACAAATAAAATTATTAGCATGTTGAAGAAGATTAACAATGCTATGAGAATTATGATCTGTTACTTGTTGCGCTAAAGCTTCTAACCAAAAAGTTGAAGCTGCAGCAACATCCGCTAAAGATATAGCAGGTCTAAGAAGATTACCTGAACATAAGTAAGCTTTTCTTAGAAAGGATTAAATTTTCCTATCTAAAGGATCTTTAAAGGAAGTACTATCTGCCGTAGGAATAGTAGTACGTTTAGCAAGAGTAGAGATAGCCCCATCAACTTTAGGGATTTTGTCCCAAAACTCTAATCTGTCAGATGGCACAGGATATAATTGCTTAAAACGTTTAGAAGGAGTAAATGAATTACCCAAATTATTCCATTCCCTGGAGATTACTTCAGAAATAGCATCAGGGACAGGAAAACTTCTGGAATAATTACAGGAGATTTAAAAACCTTATTTAAACGTTTAGATTTAGTATCAAGAGGACCAGAATCCTCTATTTCTAATGCAATTAAGACCTCTTTAAGTAAAGAACGAATAAATTCCATTTTGAACAAATATGAAGATTTATCAGCATCAACCTCTGAAACAGAATCCTCTGAACCAGAGGAATCATTATCAGAATCAGAATAATGATGTTCATTTAAAAATTCATCTGAAAAATGAGAAGTTTTAAAGGACCTTTTACGTTTACTAGAAGGAGGAATAACAGACATAGCCTTCTTAATGGATTTAGAAACAAAATCTCTTATGTTAACAGGAACACTCTGAGCATTAGATGTTGATGGAACAACAACAGGTAATGTAACATTACTAAAGGAAATATTATCTGCATTAACAAGTTTGTCATGACATTCATTACAAACAACAGCCGGAGGAACAGATACCACAAGTTTACAGCAGATACACTTAACTTTGGTAGATCCAGCACCAGGCAGCGATTTTCCAGAAGTATTTTCTGACTCAGGGTCAATCTGGGACATTTTGCAATATGTAATAGAAAAAACAACATATAAAGCAAAATTGATCAAATTCCTTAAATGACAGTTTCAGGAATGGGAAAAAAATGCCAGTGAACAAGCTTCTAGCAACCAGAAGCAATAAACAATGAGACTTAAATAATGTGGAGACAATAGTGACGCCCATAATTTTTAGCGCCAAAAAAGACGCCCACATTATTTGGCGCCTAAATGCTTTTGGCGCCAAAAATGACACCACATCCGGTAACGCCGACACTTTTGGCGCAAAAAAAAGTCAAAAAATGACGCAACTTCCGGCGACACGTATGACGCCGGAAACAAAGAAAAAACATTTTTGCGCCAAAAAAGTCCGCGCCAAGAATGACGCAATAAAATGAAGCATTTTCAGCCCCCGCGAGCCTAACAGCCCACAGGGAAAAAGTCAAATTTTAAGGTAAGAAAAAAAAATTGATTTATTCATATGCATTATCCCAAATATGAAACTGACTGTCTGAAATAAGGAACGTTGAACATCCTGAGTCAAGGCAAATAAATGTTTAAACACATATATTTAGAACTTTATATAAAGTGCCCAACCATAGCTTAGAGTGTCACAAAAATAAGACTTACTTACCCCAGGACACTCATCTACATGAAGTAGAAAGCCAAACCAGTACTGAAATGAGAATCAGCAGAGGTAATGGTATATATAAGAGTATATCGTCGATCTGAAAAGGGAGGTAAGAGATGAATCTCTACGACCGATAACAGAGAACCTATGAAATAGACCCCGTAGAAGGAGATCATTGAATTCAAATAGGCAATACTCTCTTCACATCCCTCTGACATTCACTGCACGCTGAGAGGAAAACCGGGCTCCAACCTGCTGCGGAGCGCATATCAACGTAGAATCTAGCACAAACTTACTTCACCACCTCCATAGGAGGCAAAGTTTGTAAAAACTGATTTGTGGGTGTGGTGAGGGGTGTATTTATAGGCATTTTGAGGTTTGGGAAACTTTGCCCCTCCTGGTAGGAATGTATATCCCATACGTCACTAGCTCATGGACTCTTGCTAATTACATGAAAGAAAATGTTGGTTGCATTAAGATTCTATGGCTGATACATAGTGATGATGCCATTTTTGAGTTATCAAATTAGGGTGCATTGTAGTAGATATCTATGGTATTCTAAAACTAATTTTTTCACCAAAATAAATGTGCTGAAATACTATTTAACCCCTTAAGGACCACAGCACTTTTCCATTTTCTGTCCGTTTGGGACCAAGGCTATTTTTACATTTCTGCAGCGTTTGTGTTTAGCTGTAATTTTCCTCTTACTCATTTACTGTACCCACACATATTATATACCGTTTTTCTCGCCATTAAATGGACTTTCTAAAGATACCATTATTTTTATCATATCTTATAATTTACTATAAAAAAAATTATAAAATATGAGGAAAAAATGGAAAAAAAAACACACTTTTTCTAACTTTGACCCCCAAAATCTGTTACACATCTACAACCACCAAAAAACACCCATGCTAAATAGTTTCTAAATTTTGTCCTGAGTTTAGAAATACCCAATGTTTACATGTGCTTTGCTTTTTTTGCAAGTTATAGGGCCATAAATACAAGTAACACTTTACTATTTCCAAACCACTTTTTTTCAAAAATTAGCGCTAGTTACATTGGGACACTGATATCTTTCAGGAATCCCTGAATATCCCTTGACATGCATATATTTTTTTTTAGAAGACATCCCAAAGTATTGATCTAGGCCAATTTTGGTATATTTCATGCCACCATTTCACTACCAAATGCGATCAAATAAAAAAAATTGTTCACTTTTTCACAAATTGTTTCACAAACTTTAGGTTTCTCACTGAAATTATTTACAAACAACTTGTGCAATTATGGCACAAATGGTTGTAAATGCTTCTCTGGGATCCCCTTTGTTCAGAATTTGCAGACATATATGGCTTTGGCATTGCTTTTTGGTATTTAGAAGGCCGCAAAATGTCACTGCGCACCACACATGTATTATGCCCAGCATTGAAGGGGTTAATTAGGAAGCTTGTAGGGAGCTTTTAGGGTTAATTTTAGCTTTAGTATAATGTAGTATACAACCCAAAGTATTGATCTAGGCCCATTTTGGTATATTTCATGCCACCATTTCACCGCCAAATGCTAACAAATAAAAATAAAGCGTTACATTTTTCACAATTTTAGGTTTCTCACTGAAATTATTTACAAACAGCTTGTGCAATTATGGCATAAATGGTTGTAAAAGCTTATCTGGGATCCCCTTTGTTCAGAAATAGCAGACATATATGGCTTTGGCTTTGCTTTTTGGTAATTAGAAGGCAGCTAAATGCCATTGCGCACCACACGTGTATAATGCCCAGCATTGAAGGGGTTAATTAGGGAGCTTGTAGGGAGCTTAAAGGGTTAATTTTAGCTTTAGTGTAGGTATCAACCTCCCACATGACACATCACACCCCCTGATCCCTCCCAAACAGCTCTCTTCCCTCCCCCACCCCACATATGTCCCCGCCATCTTAAGTACTGGCAGTAAGTCTGCCAGTACTAAAATAAGAGTTTTTTGGGGATTAAAAAAAAAAAAATGATAATTCTGCTCTGTAGGATCCCCCCTTAGCCCCCAACCTCCCTGATCCCCCCCAAACAGCTCTCTAACCCCCCTCTCGGCCTTATTATGCGCCATATTGGGTACTGGCAGCTGTCTGCCAGTACCCAGTTTGAAATCAAATATGTTTTTTCTGTATTTTCTGTATTTTCTGTACACTGTATTTTCTGTAGTGTAGCTGCTCCCCCTCAACCCCCAACCTCCCACCCTCCCAGATCGTTAAATTACAAGTTAATTTGTAATGTTCCCACCCTCTCTCCCACCGTGTACCACTTAACATTTGTTCCATAGTGTAGGGTTCCCACCCGCCCGCGCGCGCACCCGCTCCCGTGCACACGCGCACCCGATCTCGCCCCCCTTCCCCACCGATGGCCGCCCACCCGCCTCCCTGGATCAGCTCCCACCCACCAACGAACATGGCCATTGATGGCCGATGCAGAGAGGGCCACAGGGTGGCTCTCTCTTCATCAGTGGGCTAAAAAATGTTATAGCAGGATGCCTCAATATCGAGGCATCACTGCTATAACATGAAAGCAGTTGGAAGTGATCAGGATCGCTTCCACTGCTTTCAAAGACCAACGACGTACGGGGTACGTCCTTGGTCATTAACTGCATTTTTTTGCAGGACGTAACCCATACGTCGTTGGTCGTTAAGGGGTTAAAAGGGACACTGAAACTATTTTTTTTCTTTTGTGAGATAGAGCATGCAATTTTAAGCAACTTTCTAATTTACTCCTATTAGCAAATGTTCTTCATTCTCTTCAATATCTTTATTTGAAAAGCAAGAATGTAAGTTTAGATGACGGCCCATTTTTGGTGAACAACCTGGGTTGTTCTTGCTGATTGCTGGATACATTCATCCACCAATAAATAAGTACTGTCCAGCGTTCTGGACTTTCTTTTTCAAGTATAGATAGCCAGAGAACAAAGAAAAAATGATAATAGGAGTAAATTATAATGTTGCTTAAAATTGCATGCTCTATCTGAATTCCGAAAGAAAAATATTGGGGTTAGTATCCCTTTAATATTAGGATTTAAAGGGATACTAAAACCCAATTTTTTTCTTTCATGATTCAGATAGAGCATGCAATTTTAAGCAACTTTCTAATTCACTCCTATAATCAATTTTCCTTCCTTCTCTTGCTATCTCAATGTAAAAAGCAGGAATGTAAAGCTTAGGAGCTGGCCCATTTTAGCTTCAGCGCCATGGATAGTGCTTGCTTTTTGGTAGCTACATTTAGCCACCAATAAGCAAGCTTAACCCAGGTTCTGAACCAAAAATGTGCCAGCTTGTAAGTTTTACATTCCTGCTTTTTAAATAAAGATAGCAAAAGAATGAAGAAAATTGATAATAGGAATACATTAGAAAGTTGCTTAAAATTGCATGCTCTATCTGAATCATGAAAGAAAAAAAATTGTGTTTAGTATCCCTTTAACCTTAGGTTTTCTGCAATTACTATAATAAGCTTATGGGACAAATCACTATTAATTATAATTTAAAGGGACAGTAAACACCATAATTTTTGTTATTTAAAAAGGTAGATAATCCATTATTACCCATTCCCCAGTTTTGCATAACCAACACAGTTATAATAATATACTTTCTACCTCTGGGATAACCTTGTATCTATGTCTCTGCAAACTGCCCCCTTATTTTAGTTCTTTTGACAGACTTGCATTTTTTCCAATCAGTGCTGACTCCTATGAGCTTCACGTGCCTGAGCTCAATGTTATCTATGTAAAACACATGAACTAACGCCCTCTAGTGGTGAAAAACTGTCAAAATGCTTTCAGATTAGAGGCGGCCTTCAAGGTCTAAGAAATTAGCATATGAACCTCCTAGGTTTAGCTTTGAACTAAGAATACCAAGAGAACAAAGCAAAATTGGTAAGAAAAGTAAATTGGAAAGTTGTTTAAAATTACATGCCATATTAAAATCATGAAAGGTTTTTTTTTACTTGACTGTCCCTTTAAAGACAAAACATATTGGATATAGTGCCCATTAATATTGGAGTTTGAACCTTTGAACTTCTGATGGGTGGCGAGCTGCTTCCCATAGACAGTTATGAAGTTTTCTGGAATAAAGAATCTTGTGGGAAAGCATACTCTCCTTGCATTTGCTTTAAGTTTTGCAAACATATGATTTTTTATCTGTACAATCACTACATTACATTTTTTAAAACTAAGTCAGCTTTCATTTCGCGAGATAAAGCATCAAGATCTGCAGGTGTAACGTTCTTAGAGAATACAAAGAGACCTGGGAGGAAACCTCAGACATGCCCAAGGAATGCTCGTGTTTAGCCCTCTCACCAAGGCTGTGAGAATCATTTCACAATAGAAAAAAGTACACTTTATATTTTGTACTTATAAAGGATCATTACATGAAATAGAATGTCATCATTAAGAAGTGCATACTAAAAAGAAAATGCAATATTATTTAGTCTTGATTTTAAATTTACAGCCAATATTTTTTTTTTCTGAAAAATTACAAAATTTACTTCAAATGCCCCCCCCCCCCCCTCCGTGCTGAGCCAATTTGAGCTCACATTTCAGTGAGTGGCGCACACAAATTATAGAAGTAATTTTTCCAGCAGGCCCAGCAGATTCACAATATGACATTATTATATTTATAGTTCATGTCATGTGAGATAGCTGCAGCAAAGACTTTAAAAAAAAAAAAAAAGTATAATTTTTGCTTAGATTTTAGTAAATAATACTGAAAATGACCCAGTGACCACTGATGTTACTGTGATCACCTTACTAAATTGTCATCAAGAGGAGCCACATGTGAAAAAGGGGCCCATACAGGCTTTTGGGAGTTATAATATAGATTAGAGAGGCCCCATTGTGCAGAACAGAAATAAAAGCACTTTTTTCTTTATTTCAAGGTGTTTACTGTTACCACAGTAATCACCTGACTATACTGTTAGCACAGTGATCACCTGACTATACTGTTACCGCAGTGGTCACCTGACTATACTGTTACCGCAGTGATCACCTGACTATAACGTTACCACAGTAATCACCTGACTATACTGTTAGCACAGTGATCACCTGGCTATACTGTTACCGCAGTGATCACCTGACTATACTGTTACCGCAGTGATCACCTGACTATACTGTTACCGCAGTGATCACCTGAATATACTGTTACTGCAGTGATCACCTGAATATACTGTTCCCGCAGTAATCACCTGACTATACTGTTACCGCAGTGATCACCTGACTATACTGTTACCGCAGTGATCACCTGACTATACTGTTACCGCAGTGATCACCTGAATATACTGTTACTGCAGTGATCACCTGAATATACTGTTCCCGCAGTGATCACCTGCCTATACTGTTCCCGCAGTGATCACCTGACTATAATGTTCCCGCAGTGATCACCTGACTATACTGTTACCACAGTGATCACCTGACTATACTGTTACCGCAGTGATCACCTGACTATACTGTTACCACAGTGATCACCTGACTATACTGTTACCACAGTGATCACCTGACTATACAGACAAAATGTATACATTTTTTTTAAGAGAAGGACTTGTCTACTAGAAAATAAATTTTATTAGGGTTCTCTAAACATACCATATTTATTTTAATTGTGCATATAATGAAACATTCTCAAGCAAACCCCCAATGTGTTGTGTTTTTATATTAAAAGATCTACTTGATATTACTGCCCCAAGCCTACCAGCAGACACTTCTCTTTCAAATGAGGGGTCTTCAAGGTTTGTAGCTGCTATTAGAGCTGAGATTTAGTAGTTTGACTAAACTTCCCCTATCCAGCTCCCATGCAGTTACATGGAGCTTCCCGGTTCCGTCTCCTTTATGATGCCACCACATGAAACTCGAGCCTGGGAGTGCTTCCTACTAGAAAGTCAGAAGTAGAATCCAGCACACAAAGCCCAGTTAATGCATACCTTTGGAGGGCCACTGCAAAGACCCTAATATTTCACAATATAAAAAGTCCAAGGAAGGTAGCATAAATCAGCAGAATCTTTTTTTTTTTTGTTTAATTTAAATTTTTATTGAGGTTGTGTGGATTATACAATATAGAAGAAACATCATAAAACACAAATAACAGAAATAAAGTAACTCTTAAAGGTAGCATTTTACAAAAGCAAAACAACACTGTGGCTGTTTATGAGTCAGAATTTTAAACCTCTATTTTAAATTATTTCTACGATTGATTCCTCTTCTTTGACTTAAGAGGTCACTTTTGGACCTATGGAAACAAATGTAATCTATAAGGAGGAAATTAGCTTCTGGGATGGTCACTTTTGGACCTAAGTATTGGAAGGTGGGGGGAGGGAGATCAGCAGGCAAAAGCTGCTCTGTAAGAAGATCGGAGGAGGGAATCGGGCCTTCAAACATTACTCAATATTAGAGGCAGGATGGAGTATTGTCCAATAAGAATCCAACACAAAGGGTACATATACACTAAAAACCATAACTAAGGGGGGCGGAGCCTACAGTTGCAGAGACAGGACGTGTTTTGTGGGAGCTCCTGGTTTCACTACAGTGTTTTATACAATTTTTTATTGTTTTCCTCTATAAGAATTTCTAATCCTGTGGATGGGGGCCAGAGGAAAACTACAAGACTCAAGAAATTGACAGTCCGGAGGGAAACTTTCTGGATTGACCGCTCTATCTAAGTTCTGCAGCTAGGCCTCAAGGCTGCTGCATTTATAAAGTGTCTGGCAGTTTCTGGAGCCGGGGCTTACGCATATTCCCCCCCCCCCCGGGAGACTGGGGTTACGACTAGTACTAATTACTACACAAATTTAATTGGACATGGATACTGATACACAAGCATCAGCAGACACTATGGGGGGTAGTTATCAAGCCGTCTACTTTTCTGCCTTCGCCGGCCCAATACGCCCGCCTAAGCTCGCCTACCTTCGCCGCCGCGGACCTTGAATACGTTCGCCTAAGTTATCAAATAAAGCTGTCAAAAAGCCGCGGGGCGATGAGCAGCGGACTGTGAGAGTTATCACTCATCCGATCTCGCTGCTCTTCGGCTTTTTCCCTGCTTTCTTGCTAGCCTGTCACTAAGCACTCACACTAAACTACACTGTTCTATCCCTATACCGGCACCCCCGGAGCCTCCCGCAACTCAATAAAGTTACTAACCCCTAAACCGCCGCTCCTAGACCCTGCCGCAACTCTTATAAATGTATTAACCCCTAAACCGCCGCTCCTAGACCCTGCCGCAACTCTGATAAATGTATTAACCCCTAAACCGCCGCTCCTAGACCCTGCCGCAACTCTGAGAAATGTATTAACCCCTAAACCGCGGCTCCCGGACACCGCTGCCACCTACAGTATACCTAGTAACCCCTATCCTGCCCCCCCTATACCGTCGCCCTCTATAATAAAATTATTAACCCCTATCCTGCTGATCCCGCACCTCGCCACAACTAAATAAATAGTTTAACCCCTAAACCGACGCTCCCTGAACCCGCCGCAACCTATATTAAACCTATTAACCCCTATCCTGCCCCCCTACACCGTCGCCACCTATAATAAATTTATTAACCCCTAGCCTGCCCCCCCTACACCGTTGTCACCTATAATAAATTTATTAACCCCTATCCTGCCCCCCACTACACCGCCGCCACTGTAATAAAATTATTAACCCCTAAACCTAAGTCTAACCCTAATGCCCCCCTAACTTAAATATTAATTAAATAAATCTAAATAATATTTCTATTATTAACTAAATTAATCCTATTTAAAACTAAATACTTACCTTTAAAATAAACCCTAATATAGCTACAATATAAATAATAATTATATTGTAGCTATCTTAGGATTTATTTTTATTTTACAGGCAACTTTCAATTTATTTTAACTAGGTACAATAGCTATTAAATAGTTATTAACTGTTTAATAGCTTACCTAGCTAAAATAAACTGAAATTTAAGTGTAAAATAAATCCTAACCTAAGTTACAATTACACCTAACACTAAACTATACTTTAATAAATTATTCCTATTTAAAACTAAATACTTACCTGTAAAATAAACCCTAATATAGCTACAATATAAATAATAATTATATTGTAGCTATCTTAGGATTTATATTTATTTTACAGATAACTTTGTATTTATTTTAGCTAGTTATAATAGTTATTAACTATTTAATAACTACCTAGCTAAAAGAAATACAAAATTACCTGTAAAATAAATCCTAACCTAAGTTACAATTAAACCTAATACTACACTATCATTAAATTAATTAAATAAACTACCTACAAATAACTACAATTAAATACAATTACATAAACTAACTAAAGTACAAAAAATAAAAAAAAGCTAAGTTACAAAAAATAAAAAAATAAATTACAAACATTTTAAAAATATTACAACAATTTTAAGCTACTTACACCTAATCTAAGCCCCCTAATAAAATAACAAACCCCCCCAAAATAAAAAAAATGCCCTACCCTATTCTAAATTAAATAAAGTTCAAAGCTCTTTTACCTTACCAGCCCTTAAAAGGGCCATTTGTGGGGCATGCCCCAAAAAGTTCAGCTCTTTTGCCTGTAAAAGAAAAATACAACCCCCCCCCAACATTAAAACCCACCACCCACATACCCCTAATCTAACCCAAACCCCCCTTACAAAAACCTAACACTAATCCCCTGAAGATCATCCTACCTTGAGTCATCTTCACTCAGCCGAGCAGCGATGGAACCGAAGTGGACATCCGGAGCGGAAGAAGTTAATCCTCCAAGCGGCGCTGAAGAAATCTTCCATCCAATGAAGTCATCATCCAGGCGGCGCTGAAGAAGTCTTTGATTCCATCAGCCAATCAGATTTTTCCTACCTTAATTCCGATTGGCTGATAGAATCCTATCAGCCAATCGGAATTGAGGGGACGCCATCTTGGATGACGTCCCTTAAAGGAGCCTTCATTCGTCGTAGTCCGTCGGTGAAGAAGGATGTTCCGCGTCGGCGGGAGGAAGATTCAAGACCCGGCTTGGAAGATGACATCGCCCGGATAGAAGACCTCTTCAGTGCCTCTTGGAAGATGACATCGCCCGGATCGAAGACTTCTTCAGCGCCGCCTGGATGATGACTTCATCGGATGGAAGATTTCTTCAGCGCCGCTTGGAGGATTAACTTCTTCCGCTCCGGATGTCCACTTCGGTTCCATCGCTGCTCGGCTGAGTGAAGACGACTCAAGGTAGGATGATCTTCAGGGGATTAGTGTTAGGTTTTTGTAAGGGGGGTTTGGGTTAGATTAGGGGTATGTGGGTGGTGGGTTTTAATGTTGGGGGGGTTGTATTTTTCTTTTACAGGCAAAAGAGCCACAAATGGCCCTTTTAAGGGCTGGTAAGGTAAAAGAGCTTTGAACTTTATTTAATTTAGAATAGGGTAGGGCATTTTTTTATTTTGGGGGGTTTGTTATTTTATTAGGGGGCTTAGATTAGGTGTAAGTAGCTTAAAATTGTTGTAATATTTTTAAAATGTTTGTAACTTATTTTTTTATTTTTTGTAACTTAGCTTTTTTTATTTTTTGTACTTTAGTTAGTTTATATAATTGTATTTAATTGTAGTTATTTGTAGGTAGTTTATTTAATTAATTTAATGATAGTGTAGTATTAGGTTTAATTGTAACTTAGGTTAGGATTTATTTTACAGGTAATTTTGTATTTCTTTTAGCTAGGTAGTTATTAAATAGTTAATAACTATTTAATAACTATTCTAACTAGCTAAAATAAATACAAAGTTACCTGTAAAATAAATATAAATCCTAAGATAGCTACAATATAATTATTATTTATATTGTAGCTATATTAGGGTTTATTTTACAGGTAAGTATTTAGTTTTAAATAGGAATTATTTATTAAAGTATAGTGTAGTGTTAGGTGTAATTGTAACTTAGGTTAGGATTTATTTTACACTTAAATTTCAGTTTATTTTAGCTAGGTAAGCTATTAAATAGTTAATAACTATTTAATAGCTATTGTACCTAGTTAAAATAAATTGAAAGTTGCCTGTAAAATAAAAATAAATCCTAAGATAGCTACAATATAATTATTATTTATATTGTAGATATATTAGGGTTTATTTTAAAGGTAAGTATTTAGTTTTAAATAGGATTAATTTAGTTAATAATAAAAATATTATTTAGATTTATTTAATTAATATTTAAGTTAGGGGGGCGTTAGGGTTAGTGTTAGACTTAGGTTTAGGGGTTAATAAATTTATTACAGTGGCAGTTTATTACAGTGGCAGCGTTGTGGGGGGCAGGATAGGGGTTAATAAATTTATTATAGGTGGCGACGGTGTAGGGGGGGCAGATTAGGGTTTAATAAGTTTAATATAGGTTGCGGCGGGTTCAGGGAGCGGCGGTTTAGGGGTTAATACATTTATTATAGTTGCGGTGGGCTCCGGGAGCGGCGGTTTAGGGGTTAATATGTATAGAGTAGCTTGCGGTGGGCTTCGGGAGTGGCGGTTTAGGGGGTAATAACTTTATTTAGTTGCGGCAGTGTAGGGGGGGCAGATTAGTGGTGTTTAGACTCGGGGTACATGTTAGGGTGTTAGGTGCAGACAGCTCCCATAGAAATCAATGGGATGTCTGTCAGCAGCGAACTTGTACTTTCGCTATGGTCAGACTCCCATTGATTCCTATGGGATCCGCCGCCTCCAGGGGTGGCGGTTTGAAAACCAGGTACGCTGGGCCGTAAAAGTGCCGAGCGTACCTGCTAGTCATTTGATAACTAGCAAAAGTAGTCAGATTGTGCCGCACTTGTGTGCGGAACATCTGGAGTGACGTAAGAATCGATCTGTGTCGGACTGAGTCCAGTGGATCGAAGTTTACATCACAAAATTCTACTTTTGCGGGTCTCGAGCCTATGATAACTAAGGCAAATCAGCCTCGCCACAAATACGCTGCGGAATTCCAGCGTATTTGAGGTTGACGGCTTGATAACTACCCCCCTATATATGAGATGCTTAATGTGCACTTCGCTGGACTGAGAAATTTGATTGTGCAGTGTTTCTGAGGCTGCCCTCCTCCACACAACCCCTGTGATAGGGACTGGGAATTAGAGGCTTCCGCTGAACAGTTTGGGGAGCCTATAAGAGTAACGTACAGCTCCTGGAACTCATCGAGTGCCCATAAACAACTACTCCTGAGGGAGAGAGTGTGTGAAGACCCAGCCTGTCAAATTTATGCAGAATGCTATGTATTTGCTGGAGCTGAGCCGCTGTCTGAGGCTGCCGGTGTTCTAGGAATAGTGTACTTACCACGGCCCTGCTCAGGAACGGTGACTAAATCCACCCAGATCGCTGAGACTGGCCCGCAATCGTGGGCAGCTGTCTGTCTGCACCTCCTGAGTGATGACACTCTTAACACTCGATGGGGACAGGGTCCTTCACAAACGCCTCTTGCCAAACAGCTGAATATCACAGCAGAACGGAGTAAGACCGGGATCAGCTGAACATTGCTGCATATCAACGCAGGCTCCGGTATAGGATCAACTAAGCAACTGCCACAATTTCACTGATATGACTGCAATTTAATCATTATAGAGACTGCCTCAGCCTAATGATAGTGACTACGCCGGATGTTTGGGGGACTTTAATTCTGAACGCCGCTATGTATTTATTGTGACCTCTATCTGTACAATTATATATCGATATCCTGCCATTATATGCTCCCCACACTATTAATCTTATCTGCGATTATGCAATGCTATACAGCTGGCACAGCAAATCTTTGCCCGTGTTGCTTGTGCGGAACGCTTGCATCCTGGCCATGAGACAGAGACAGGGGATCGTTTGAAAGACACTTAAATGGACCGCAAAGAATGCCCTCTCTTATGGCTCAATGTGTCGCTCTGGACTGACGATGTTTGTAGTTTAAGACCTTTGTTGGATTGATGTTACTTAGCACTAGCAAAGGCTTACTAATGTGTTTTTTCTCATAGGTTTATTCGACCGGTACCATACAATCACTGCTCCTGTTCATACTGTAATACCCATTTTTTTTTTTCTAATTCTAGGTTTTTGTGGCTTCACACCATGTTTATGACGAGCGTTTGAAAATGTTTTTCACTACTCCTAATTTAGTCAACTATATTAACCCCTTTACGACCGAGGACGTGCAGGGTACGTCCTCAAAAAAAAGGCAGTTAACGCCTGAGGACGTACCCTGCACGTCCTCGGTGTGGAAAGCAGCTGGAAGCGATCCTGTTTGCTTCCAGCTGCTTTCCGGTTATTGCAGTGATGCCTCGATATGGAAGCATCCTGCAATAACCTTTTGAAGCCATCCGATGCAGAGAGAGCCACTCTGTGGCCCTTAATTTGAAAAAGTTACCAATGGCACTACCTATGTGTAATAGACCTATTTATATCTTTAATTATGCCACTACAGTACGGCAAGATGTGGGTGCATGGTGTATGAGTATGAGTATTGGAATTACAGAGGAAAGCATACACTTGGACTGCACTCCTAGGTCAGGTTGCAAATTAGTTGCAAATAATAATCACTTAGTTGCTGATCCAAGAATGGAATGTGGGAATAGGAATAGACACTACATTAAAATATAACTTTTATTGGGTTTAACAATTAAAATAGGAAAATCATTAAAACCACACTTAAGTACCGACTGTAGTATGTAGAAATTTAATAACCGAATTTGTGGTTCAGTTAAGCAGTTATACCTGCTTGCATGCAAGCCTAGTATACCTATCTAACGTAGTACATAACTTGTAAATTACCAGTAGTAGTGATAGGTTGGCTTAACACTCTATATTAATACGTGTGTGCGAGAATAGAGTAAAGGGTAAGTCCACTTTTATTTAGACAGGTAGTTAAACCATGACTGATTGAGTATTATCATATATGAGCTTAATAGACTAGCGTTGTGATGGCACACAATACTGTGACTCAATTTGTCCAAACTTCTCCTAAATATTCATATGATAAACCACAATATAGAAAAGGTGAAAATAACTATAGGAGAGAGGTTGTGCTAAAATATTGGTTAGAAGCTTGCCACGTGTTTATATTGGCATTGTAACATTCACAGGTTCACTTGTTATATTGTATCCGGTTTTATGTTACGGATAATTCACCATGTATTGTTTGGCCGGTATGTCTGTATACTATTTGACCCAAGAGTTATAGGTAATACAGTTAATGCTCTTAGTATTATTTAGCCGGTATGCATCAACATTCGATCGACCCAAGGGGTTGCAAATCATACAAGGCAAATGCGATATCAATTGAACGTCTGTAGCGTGGGCTTTATTAGAGCTGATTAGATATTGGTCGTGCAGCGTCTAAACAATTGAAGTACCAGTCAGATGTGAGCTGTATGAGCTCAATACTGTTTAGCCGGTATGCACAACTATAGTATTAACCCAAATCACTGTGAATAATACGAGGCAAGTAAAATGCCAGTCAAATATTTGTAGCGTGGGCTCCAATAGAGCTAAGCAGACATTGGCCGTGCAGCGTCTAAGCAAATAAAGTGACAGTCAGATGTGAGTAGCGTAAATTCAGTCGAAACTGAATGGACATAAGTCGTACAGCGTCTAGATCCAATACTTGTCACACACTTAGTTCTCATATAGATTATTAGACTTAGTAAGGCAAGTGAGGTGCCGGTCAGTTGTTTGTAGCATGGGCTCTAATAGAGCTAAGTAAATGATAGCCGTGCGGCGTTTAAATAGGTAAGGTATCAGTCAGGTGTGAGTAGCGTAGACTCAGTTGAAACTGAATTATATTAGTCGTGCAGTGTCTCG
This sequence comes from Bombina bombina, assembly GCF_027579735.1. Lineage (NCBI taxonomy): Eukaryota > Metazoa > Chordata > Amphibia > Anura > Bombinatoridae > Bombina > Bombina bombina. The sequence continues at coordinate 534,916,293 of NC_069505.1, read as the reverse complement.
GCCAAACACGTCCTCACACACTTGGTTCTCATATAAATTATTCACTTCAGCGTTCTGGGCTAGAGTCCCATGCATTCACTCTCAAACACACTTATAAATTTATGCAGGATAACTCAGATAACTGAAATTGTAATTTCATGATAAGTCTTATTGAAGGAGATAGTTACTCCATCTAATGACTACAGTAAAAGTTCGGTAGCTTAAGGCTAATCTAAAACACAGGAGCTCCTAGGACTCCTCACCATTGCCCTAACATCCCTAACATGTTTCGCCACTTAGCGTGGCTTTTTCAAAGGTGAACGCGCCGCTCAGTAGTCGGCTATTTAAGGCTGCTTAGAATCACACCCACAAAAGGCGTGCATACACCTTCTGACCTATCAATGACGATTGAGGTGTATGTGTCATAATGAGGAGGGGATTAGCAGGATAGTCTCCGAAATGATTAACTGTTAAATGGCTGGTACGGTAAAAAAAGCACATTTATTGACTATCAAACTTATAGCAAACATTTGTATTATTGTGGACAGCTTCAGACGAATAGAGAATAATTAGATTAAAAGTTAGATAAACATTTGAGATTTCGTGACGTTAGTGTTTACCAACGGCACATTGCATAGTGTATATCTTTTGCCATTTAAACGTATGTTGAATAATGCTTTTTTAAGCAAGATCAGTGTCCATATATTGCAGTCCTATGTGTATGTACATTTGCTAGCTCCATAAATCTGGAACCTCCTGATACATAATCAAGAGAGAAACAGATATAGTTAGATGTGCAATATTCTAATGTACATCTCTCAAACACTTAATTACGTTTGTATTTATTATAATATTTAAGGTCCTGGTATTAACAGCGAAGATTGATGAAGGAAATGTGATGTTAGTGTGCTAATATTGTGTGAGAATAAACAAAATTGGCCATTCGTGTGAAATTTACTATGTACGGTCATTTTATATTGTGAGTAGTGTCGGGGTTGCCTGAAATTATGATCGTGTGGTTCTAAAAGGATTATTATTTAGTAGTAAAAAATTTTTTTTATTGTATATATAAGTGAGTGTTAAGGTGAATGCTGTCTCAATTTGTCGTGAAGTTTACAAAAATTGAGATATTATTTGCGTCAAACATAATGTGCATTATAAAGGAGACTTTTAAGGGTGATGTACAATAAGACAATTATAACATAAAGTTGTGCTAAGTGTTAAGATAGGGAAAAGGAAGATTGTGATCTATGATTTACTGGAACTGATAGGTTCGTTGTATGAATTGTAGTTAGAGAGATAAGAGAGTACACGGAGTGTCGCTCATAATTATTACATATAGGAATATTAGGAATCCTATCAACAGCGTTTATTGGTCTTATTACAGAGTCGTTTGGGTATTATTCTCTATAGGTTTTAAATCTTAATTGCTTATTTAAAGCATTATGTGATGTTATACTTGGCTTAAAATCCACTTTATATTCTGTAAATTACAGAAATGAAACAAAGTTGTTATAATCATTTAGTCCATATGGTTGGACCGTATTAAGTAAAAATATCCATTTGCTTTCTGCTTGTAGCAGGATGTTTTCTAAATTGCCTCCTCGTACACCTAGTTGTATTTTTTCAATGCCAAAACATTTGAGTTCGGATTGTTTGGAATGATGATTTTTAAGGAAGTGACGTGCCACAGAAGTCAGATTTTTGCCTTCTTGAAGGTCTTTGCTTGCATTTTTTATGTTCCTCAGATGTTCTTGTAATCGTGTTCTGATTTTTCTTGTTGTCATGCCTACGTAGGTTTTATTACATTGACATTGGAGGGCATAGACAACTCCCTCTGTGTGGCAATTGATGTATGATTTGATTTTATGTGTTTTTTGAAAACGATCGCGAATTTCTTCTTTTTTCAGCATGAAACTGCATGTGCTGCATGTGCCGCATTTATATGAGCCCTTCTTAAATGCTCCTTTAGTTTTGGGTCCTTGTAGATGACTTGGGCTGATTAAATCCTTCAGATTGCGTGTTCTCCTAAAGCCTGTTTGAATTCTATCACCCATAATGTGTGATAATATGGGGTCCGACGTTAATATGTGCCAGTTTTTTTGTAGGATGTCCACTACTTGTGTACTCTTGGAATTGTAAGTTGAGATAAATCTTATTTCTTGTTTTTTGGATTTGTTTTGCTTTTTTAACAAATCGTGTCTAAGAGTATTTTTCGCTCTGAATTCAGCTTTTTTAATGGACTTACGGCTATATCCTCTGGCAATTAGTCTTTCTTTTACTTCTTTAGCTCTTAGTTTGTAATTTTCTTCAGTGGAGCAATTACGTCTCATTCGCAAGAATTCACCCACTGGAAGGGCTTTGATTGTATTAGGAGCATGTGCACTTGTGCTATGAAGCAGGCTATTTGTAGCTGTCTTTTTACGGTGGACATCTGTTTCCAACATACCAGTTTGAGTTTTGATGATTTGGAGATCTAAGAAGTTAATCTTTGCTAGATCCGCTTCATAAGTTAATTTAATGTTCAGGTTGTTGGAATTTAGTTTTGCCATGAATTCGTCAAGTTCGTTTTTTCGTGCCCTCCCACAAGAAGAGCACATCATCAATGTACCGAATCCATAGGGGGATTCTATTCAGATCTTCAGTATTATCATCTGAGAAAACATATTTTTGCTCCCACCAGCCGAGAAAAAGGTTGGCATAGGTGGGAGCGCATGCAGTGCCCATAGCGGTACCTCTTGTTTGGAGGTAAAAGCCATTATTGAATGTGAAGAAGTTATGTGTCAAAATGAATTGTAAAAGTTGTAAGACAAAATCATCATGAGCAGGGTCTTCCTCAGAGCTCATTGACAGAAACCACTTCACAGCTTGAATGCCTAGTTCATGATTTATACATGTATAGAGTGATTCCACGTCCGCTGTCACTAACCATGTAGTGGAAGTGAGATGTACATTTTCTAGTTGAACCAGAACATCCGTTGTATCTTGTACATAAGACGGTAGTTGAGGGAGAAAGTTTCTTAATCTATAGTCCAGATATTTGCTCGCTTTCTCAATGAGACTATGTATGCCGGAGACAATTGGACGACCGGGAGGACGTTTTTTGTTTTTATGTATTTTAGGAATTAGGTAGAAGGTTGCTACCGTTGGATTGGTGACTTTCAGGAATTGGAATTCCTTGCTTGTAATGATATTGTCATATCTGGCCATGTCTAGAATATTCATGTATTCATGGAGATACATTTGGTTGGGATTGAATGCCAGTTTCTTGTAGCAGGATGTATCTTTTAGTTGTTTGTCAGTTTCTGTTTTGTACATATTAATTGGCCATAATACAATATTCCCTCCCTTGTCGGAGTTTCGAATGATGACATCATCCCAGTGTTTTATTTCATTCAATGCTTTTAATTCATTTTTGGTCATATTATGTGTTGTTGGTTTGTCTGGTAATTTGTTTATCTCTTCACAAACCACATCTGTGAATGTTTGTAATTGAGCGCATTGACTTAGTTTGGGCATGAAAGTAGATTTATTGGTTATCTTGTCTCTCCATTTGGCTTCTTTAGTTAAATCTGGACTTGAATCTACTTGTGGACTATGTTCACATAGTAAGGATTCTAGGGTTTCCAGTGTATTCATCTCCTCTTCAGACCAGATGTGTTCCAAAGCTGGTTCAGGTGATTTTGATTTTCCACAGTAGAATCTTTTTAGTGCTATTTTACGGACAAATAGATGAAAATCTTTAATGGTTTCAAATTTGTCCAAGTTTGGGGTGGGACAGAATGACATTCCTTTGGAAAGTATGGATATGTGTGCTTCCGATAGTAATTTCTGAGATAGGTTTATTATTCTCAGTGAGTCAGTCTCATTTGTGAGAAGGGACTTGGAGCTCTTTGATAGGGTTTCCAATTCTTTTTGTTTGTTTTGTTCGTAGTTTGGCTTCTGTTTTGCCTTTTTGGTCTGCCCCCTGCCTCTTCTGGTGTGTCTGTGTGTGAAGAGGCACCTGCTCCTAAAAAATCCTCTCTCTTTCCTCTTGTAATTCTGGACTTAACTTCAGGGTTGGGTGTTTGTGGTTCTGTATCTGACTCTTGGGTTTCAGATTCTTCCCCTTCTGTATCGGAGACATCACATTGCACTAGATTAACTTGTGATGATTTTACTCTATTAAAGTTGGTTTTAGTTTTCCATTTGTAAACTTTCTTATTCTCATAGTCAGTTTTGTCCCTGTTTAGTTTCCCTTGTTTGTCTGTTTGATTTCATTCTCGTATTTATCTAACTCCTTCTGATATTGTTTGTATGTGTGTTCAAAATCTGTGAGTGATTCAAATTCCTGTAGCTGTGTATTTAGGTCCTGAACTTTTGTTTCCAAAAGGTCATATTCTTCCTTATCATGTTTAATTAAGATTTTCATTAATTTGGTTGAGCATTCAGATAATGCATCTTCCCATTCAATATTGTGTTGTGGATTTCGGAACTCAAATGCCGGGAACAGCTGTATTCGCAGCCCTCTTGGAATTAAATGTAGTTCTATATATTTTTCAAAAAAGTGGTGGTTCCACCACAGTTTATCTTGTTTGAACATCAATTTGTGTATATCCTTAAGGGCTGAATTCATCTTATCCTGTATATTGAGTACATTTGTTGTTGGATTTTTAAATACGTCATTGAGGTCAGTTTCTCTTTTACGTTGTCTTGATAATCTATCCTGTTCCCACTTGGATGACATAGTGAATAGATATATAATGTGAGATAAAGATATATCCTTTACTGTGTGCTCTATTGGTGGAAAGCCTGAGAATCAGGTATTTAAATTTGTTTAATTTGAAAAAGTTACCAATGGCACTACCTATGTGTAATAGACCTATTTATATCTTCAATTATGCCACTACAGTACGGCAAGATGTGGGTGCATGGTGTATGAGTATGAGTATTGGAATTACAGAGGAAAGCATACACTTGGGCTGCACTCCTAGGTCAGGTTGCAAATTAGTTGCAAATAATAATCACTTAGTTGCTGATCCAAGATTGGAATGTGGGAATAGGAATAGACACTACATTAAAATATAACTTTTATTGGGTTTAACAATTAAAATAGGAAAAATCATTAAAACCACACTTAAGTACCGACTGTAGTATGTAGAAATTTAATAACCGAATTTGTGGTTCAGTTAAGCAGTTATACCTGCTTGCATGCAAGCCTAGTATACCTATCTAACGTAGTACATAACTTGTAAATTACCAGTAGTAGTGATAGGTTGGCTTAACACTCTATATTAATACGTGTGTGCGAGAATAGAGTAAAGGGTAAGTCCACTTTTATTTTGACAGGTAGTTAAACCATGACTGATTGAGTATTATCATATATGAGCTTAATAGACTAGCGTTGTGATGGCACACAATACTGTGACTCAATGTGCCCAAACTTCTCCTAAATATTCATATGATAAACCACAATATAGAAAAGGTGAAAATAACTATAGGAGAGAGGTTGTGCTAAAATATTGGTTAGAAGCTTGCCACGTGTTTATATTGGCATTGTAACATTCACAGGTTCACTTGTTATATTGTCTCCGGTTTTATGTTACGGATAATTCACCATGTATTGTTTGGCCGGTATGTCTGTATATTATTTGACCCAAGAGTTATAGGTAATACAGTTAATGCTCTTAGTATTATTTAGCCGGTATGCATCAACATTCGATCGACCCAAGGGGTTGCAAATCATACAAGGCAAATGCGGTATCAATTGAACGTCTGTAGCGTGGGCTTTATTAGAGCTGATTAGATATTGGTCGTGCAGCGTCTAAACAATTGAAGTACCAGTCAGATGTGAGCTGTGTGAGCTCAATACTGTTTAGCCGGTATGCACAACTATAGTATTAACCCAAATCACTGTGAATAATACGAGGCAAGTAAAATGCCAGTCAAATATTTGTAGCGTGGGCTCCAATAGAGCTAAGCAGACATTGGCCGTGCAGCGTCTAAGCAAATAAAGTGACAGTCAGATGTGAGTAGCGTAAATTCAGTCGAAACTGAATGGACATAAGTCGTGCAGTGTCTAGATCCAATACTTGTCACCCACTTAGTTCTCATATAGATTATTAGACTTAGTAAGGCAAGTGAGGTGCCGGTCAGTTGTTTGTAGCATGGGCTCTAATAGAGCTAAGTAAATAGTAGCCGTACGGCGTTTAAATAGGTAAGGTATCAGTCAGGTGTGAGTAGCGTAGACTCAGTTGAAACTGAATTATATTAGTCGTGCAGTGTCTCGGCCAAACACGTCCTCACACACTTGGTTCTCATATAAATTATTCACTTCAGCGTTCTGGGCTAGAGTCCCATGCATTCACTCTCAAACACACTTATAAATTTATGCAGGATAACTCAGATAACTGAAATTGTAATTTCATGATAAGTCTTATTGAAGGAGATAGTTACTCCATCTAATGACTACAGTAAAAGTTCGGTAGCTTAAGGCTAATCTAAAACACAGGAGCTCCTAGGACTCCTCACCATTGCCCTAACGTCCCTAACATGTTTCGCCACTTAGCGTGGCTTTTTCAAAGGTGAACGCGCCGCTCAGTAGTCGGCTATTTAAGGCTGCTTAGAATCACACCCACAAAAGGCGTGCATACACCTTCTGACCTATCAATGACGATTGAGGTGTATGTGTCATAATGAGGAGGGGATTAGCAGGATAGTCTCCGAAATGATTAACTGTTAAATGGCTGGATACGGTAAAAAAGCACATTTATTGACTATCAAACTTATAGCAAACATTTGTATTATTGTGGACAGCTTCAGACGAATAGAGAATAATTAGATTAAAAGTTAGATAAACATTTGAGATTTCGTGACGTTAGTGTTTACCAACGGCACATTGCATAGTGTATATCTTTTGCCATTTAAACATATGTTGAATAATGCTTTTTTAAGCAAGATCAGTGTCCATATATTGCAGTCCTATGTGTATGTACATTTGCTAGCTCCATAAATCTGGAACCTCCTGATACATAATCAAGAGAGAAACAGATATAGTTAGATGTGCAATATTCTAATGTACATCTCTCAAACACTTAATTACGTTTGTATTTATTATAATATTTAAGGTCCTGGTATTAATACACCTGGTATTTTGCTTAGACGCTGCACGGCCAATGTCTGCTTAGCTCTATTGGAGCCCACGCTACAAATATTTGACTGGCATTTTACTTGCCTCGTATTATTCACAGTGATTTGGGTTAATACTATAGTTGTGCATACCGGCTAAACAGTATTGAGCTCACACAGCTCACATCTGACTGGTACTTCAATTGTTTAGACGCTGCACGACCAATATCTAATCAGCTCTAATAAAGCCCACGCTACAGACGTTCAATTGATACCGCATTTGCCTTGTATGATTTGCAACCCCTTGGGTCGATCGAATGTTGATGCATACCGGCTAAATAATACTAAGAGCATTAACTGTATTACCTATAACTCTTGGGTCAAATAATATACAGACATACCGGCCAAACAATACATGGTGAATTATCCGTAACATAAAACCGGAGACAATATAACAAGTGAACCTGTGAATGTTACAATGCCAATATAAACACGTGGCAAGCTTCTAACCAATATTTTAGCACAACCTCTCTCCTATAGTTATTTTCACCTTTTCTATATTGTGGTTTATCATATGAATATTTAGGAGAAGTTTGGGCACATTGAGTCACAGTATTGTGTGCCATCACAACGCTAGTCTATTAAGCTCATATATGATAATACTCAATCAGTCATGGTTTAACTACCTGTCAAAATAAAAGTGGACTTACCCTTTACTCTATTCTCGCACACACGTATTAATATAGAGAGTTAAGCCAACCTATCACTACTACTGGTAATTTACAAGTTATGTACTACGTTAGATAGGTATACTAGGCTTGCATGCAAGCAGGTATAACTGCTTAACTGAACCACAAATTCGGTTATTAAATTTCTACATACTACAGTCAGTACTTAAGTGTGGTTTTAATGATTTTTCCTATTTTAATTGTTAAACCCAATAAAAGTTATATTTTAATGTAGTGTCTATTCCTATTCCCACATTCCAATCTTGGATCAGCAACTAAGTGATTATTATTTGCAACTAATTTGCAACCTGACCTAGGAGTGCAGCCCAAGTGTATGCTTTCCTCTGTAATTCCAATACTCATACTCATACACCATGCACCCACATCTTGCCGTACTGTAGTGGCATAATTGAAGATATAAATAGGTCTATTACACATAGGTAGTGCCATTGGTAACTTTTTCAAATTAAACAAATTTAAATACCTGATTCTCAGGCTTTCCACCAATAGAGCACACAGTAAAGGATATATCTTTATCTCACATTATATATCTATTCACTATGTCATCCAAGTGGGAACAGGATAGATTATCAAGACAACGTAAAAGAGAAACTGACCTCAATGACGTATTTAAAAATCCAACAACAAATGTACTCAATATACAGGATAAGATGAATTCAGCCCTTAAGGATATACACAAATTGATGTTCAAACAAGATAAACTGTGGTGGAACCACCACTTTTTTGAAAAATATATAGAACTACATTTAATTCCAAGAGGGCTGCGAATACAGCTGTTCCCGGCATTTGAGTTCCGAAATCCACAACACAATATTGAATGGGAAGATGCATTATCTGAATGCTCAACCAAATTAATGAAAATCTTAATTAAACATGATAAGGAAGAATATGACCTTTTGGAAACACAAGTTCAGGACCTAAATACACAGCTACAGGAATTTGAATCACTCACAGATTTTGAACAAACATACAAACAATATCAGAAGGAGTTAGATAAATACGAGAATGAAATCAAACAGACAAAACAAGGGAAACTAAACAGGGACAAAACTGACTATAAGAATAAGAAAGTTTACAAATGGAAAACTAAAACCAACTTTAATAGAGTAAAATCATCACAAGTTAATCTAGTGCAATGTGATGTCTCCGATACAGAAGGGGAAGAATCTGAAACCCAAGAGTCAGATACAGAACCACAAACACCCAACCCTGAAGTTAAGTCCAGAATTACAAGAGGAAAGAGAAAGGATTTTTTAGGAGCAGGTGCCTCTTCACACACAGACACACCAGAAGAGGCAGGGGGCAGACCAAAAAGGCAAAACAGAAGCCAAACTACGAACAAAACAAACAAAAAGAATTGGAAACCCTATCAAAGAGCTCCAAGTCCCTTCTCACAAATGAGACTGACTCACTGAGAATAATAAACCTATCTCAGAAATTACTATCGGAAGCACACATATCCATACTTTCCAAAGGAATGTCATTCTGTCCCACCCCAAACTTGGACAAATTTGAAACCATTAAAGATTTTCATCTATTTGTCCGCAAAATAGCACTAAAAAGATTCTACTGTGGAAAATCAAAATCACCTGAACCAGCTTTGGAACACATCTGGTCTGAAGAGGAGATGAATACACTGGAAACCCTAGAATCCTTACTATGTGAACATAGTCCACAAGTAGATTCAAGTCCAGATTTAACTAAAGAAGCCAAATGGAGAGACAAGATAACCAATAAATCTACTTTCATGCCCAAACTAAGTCAATGCGCTCAATTACAAACATTCACAGATGTGGTTTGTGAAGAGATAAACAAATTACCAGACAAACCAACAACACATAATATGACCAAAAATGAATTAAAAGCATTGAATGAAATAAAACACTGGGATGATGTCATCATTCGAAACTCCGACAAGGGAGGGAATATTGTATTATGGCCAATTAATATGTACAAAACAGAAACTGACAAACAACTAAAAGATACATCCTGCTACAAGAAACTGGCATTCAATCCCAACCAAATGTATCTCCATGAATACATGAATATTCTAGATATGGCCAGATATGACAATATCATTACAAGCAAGGAATTCCAATTCCTGAAAGTCACCAATCCAACGGTAGCAACCTTCTACCTAATTCCTAAAATACATAAAAACAAAAAACGTCCTCCCGGTCGTCCAATTGTCTCCGGCATACATAGTCTCACTGAGAAAGCGAGCAAATATCTGGACTATAGATTAAGAAACTTTCTCCCTCAACTACCGTCCTATGTACAAGATACAACGGATGTTCTGGTTCAACTAGAAAATGTACATCTCACTTCCACTACATGGTTAGTGACAGCGGACGTGGAATCACTCTATACATGTATAAATCATGAACTAGGCATTCAAGCTGTGAAGTGGTTTCTGTCAATGAGCTCTGAGGAAGACCCTGCTCATGATGATTTTGTCTTACAACTGTTACAATTCATTTTGACACATAACTTCTTCACATTCAATAATGGCTTTTACCTCCAAACAAGAGGTACCGCTATGGGCACTGCATGCGCTCCCACCTATGCCAACCTTTTTCTCGGCTGGTGGGAGCAAAAATATGTTTTCTCAGATGATAATACTGAAGATCTGAATAGAATCCCCCTATGGATTCGGTACATTGATGATGTGCTCTTCTTGTGGGAGGGCACGAAAAACGAACTTGACGAATTCATGGCAAAACTAAATTCCAACAACCTGAACATTAAATTAACTTATGAAGCGGATCTAGCAAAGATTAACTTCTTAGATCTCCAAATCATCAAAACTCAAACTGGTATGTTGGAAACAGATGTCCACCGTAAAAAGACAGCTACAAATAGCCTGCTTCATAGCACAAGTGCACATGCTCCTAATACAATCAAAGCCCTTCCAGTGGGTGAATTCTTGCGAATGAGACGTAATTGCTCCACTGAAGAAAATTACAAACTAAGAGCTAAAGAAGTAAAAGAAAGACTAATTGCCAGAGGATATAGCCGTAAGTCCATTAAAAAAGCTGAATTCAGAGCGAAAAATACTCTTAGACACGATTTGTTAAAAAAGCAAAACAAATCCAAAAAACAAGAAATAAGATGTATCTCAACTTACAATTCCAAGAGTACACAAGTAGTGGACATCCTACAAAAAAACTGGCACATATTAACGTCGGACCCCATATTATCACACATTATGGGTGATAGAATTCAAACAGGCTTTAGGAGAACACGCAATCTGAAGGATTTAATCAGCCCAAGTCATCTACAAGGACCCAAAACTAAAGGAGCATTTAAGAAGGGCTCATATAAATGCGGCACATGCAGCACATGCAGTTTCATGCTGAAAAAAGAAGAAATTCGCGATCGTTTTAAAAAAACACATAAAATCAAATCATACATCAATTGCCACACAGAGGGAGTTGTCTATGCCCTCCAATGTCAATGTAATAAAACCTACGTAGGCATGACAACAAGAAAAATCAGAACACGATTACAAGAACATCTGAGGAACATAAAAAATGCAAGCAAAGACCTTCAAGAAGGCAAAAATCTGACTTCTGTGGCACGTCACTTCCGTAAAAATCATCATTCCAAACAATCCGAACTCAAATGTTTTGGCATTGAAAAAATACAACTAGGTGTACGAGGAGGCAATTTAGAAAACATCCTGCTACAAGCAGAAAGCAAATGGATATTTTTACTTAATACGGTCCAACCATATGGACTAAATGAATATAACAACTTTGTTTCATTTCTGTAATTTACAGAAAATAAAGTGGATTTTAAGCCAAGTATAACATCACATAATGCTTTAAATAAGCAATTAAGATTTAAAACCTATAGAGAATAATACCCAAACGACTCTGTAATAAGACCAATAAACGCTGTTGATAGGATTCCTAATATTCCTATATGTAATAATTATGAGCGACACTCCGTGTACTCTCTTATCTCTCTAACTACAATTCATACAACGAACCTATCAGTTCCAGTAAATCATAGATCACAATCTTCCTTTTCCCTATCTTAACACTTAGCACAACTTTATGTTATAATTGTCTTATTGTACATCACACTTAAAAGTTTCCTTTATAATGCACATTATGTTTGACGCAAATAATATCTCAATTTTTGTAAACTTCACGACAAATTGAGACAGCATTCACCTTAACACTCACTTATATATACAATAAAAAAAAATTTTTACTACTAAATAATAATCCTTTTAGAACCACACGATCATAATTTCAGGCAACCCCGACACTACTCACAATATAAAATGACCGTACATAGTAAATTTCACACGAATGGCCAATTTTGTTTATTCTCACACAATATTAGCACACTAACATCACATTTCCTTCATCAATCTTCGCTGTTAATACCAGGACCTTAAATATTATAATAAATACAAACGTAATTAAGTGTTTGAGAGATGTACATTAGAATATTGCACATCTAACTATATCTGTTTCTCTCTTGATTATGTATCAGGAGGTTCCAGATTTATGGAGCTAGCAAATGTACATACACATAGGACTGCAATATATGGACACTGATCTTGCTTAAAAAAGCATTATTCAACATATGTTTAAATGGCAAAAGATATACACTATGCAATGTGCCGTTGGTAAACACTAACGTCACGAAATCTCAAATGTTTATCTAACTTTTAATCTAATTATTCTCTATTCGTCTGAAGCTGTCCACAATAATACAAATGTTTGCTATAAGTTTGATAGTCAATAAATGTGCTTTTTTACCGTATCCAGCCATTTAACAGTTAATCATTTCGGAGACTATCCTGCTAATCCCCTCCTCATTATGACACATACACCTCAATCGTCATTGATAGGTCAGAAGGTGTATGCACGCCTTTTGTGGGTGTGATTCTAAGCAGCCTTAAATAGCCGACTACTGAGCGGCGCGTTCACCTTTGAAAAAGCCACGCTAAGTGGCGAAACATGTTAGGGACGTTAGGGCAATGGTGAGGAGTCCTAGGAGCTCCTGTGTTTTAGATTAGCCTTAAGCTACCGAACTTTTACTGTAGTCATTAGATGGAGTAACTATCTCCTTCAATAAGACTTATCATGAAATTACAATTTCAGTTATCTGAGTTATCCTGCATAAATTTATAAGTGTGTTTGAGAGTGAATGCATGGGACTCTAGCCCAGAACGCTGAAGTGAATAATTTATATGAGAACCAAGTGTGTGAGGACGTGTTTGGCCGAGACACTGCACGACTAATATAATTCAGTTTCAACTGAGTCTACGCTACTCACACCTGACTGATACCTTACCTATTTAAACGCCGCACGGCTATCATTTACTTAGCTCTATTAGAGCCCATGCTACAAACAACTGACCGGCACCTCACTTGCCTTACTAAGTCTAATAATCTATATGAGAACTAAGTGGGTGACAAGTATTGGATCTAGACACTGCACGACTTATGTCCATTCAGTTTCGACTGAATTTACGCTACTCACATCTGACTGTCACTTTATTTGCTTAGACGCTGCACGGCCAATGTCTGCTTAGCTCTATTGGAGCCCACGCTACAAATATTTGACTGGCATTTTACTTGCCTCGTATTATTCACAGTGATTTGGGTTAATACTATAGTTGTGCATACCGGCTAAACAGTATTGAGCTCACACAGCTCACATCTGACTGGTACTTCAATTGTTTAGACGCTGCACGACCAATATCTAATCAGCTCTAATAAAGCCCACGCTACAGACGTTCAATTGATACCGCATTTGCCTTGTATGATTTGCAACCCCTTGGGTCGATCGAATGTTGATGCATACCGGCTAAATAATACTAAGAGCATTAACTGTATTACCTATAACTCTTGGGTCAAATAATATACAGACATACCGGCCAAACAATACATGGTGAATTATCCGTAACATAAAACCGGAGACAATATAACAAGTGAACCTGTGAATGTTACAATGCCAATATAAACACGTGGCAAGTTTCTAACCAATATTTTAGCACAACCTCTCTCCTATAGTTATTTTCACCTTTTCTATATTGTGGTTTATCATATGAATATTTAGGAGAAGTTTGGGCACATTGAGTCACAGTATTGTGTGCCATCACAACGCTAGTCTATTAAGCTCATATATGATAATACTCAATCAGTCATGGTTTAACTACCTGTCTAAATAAAAGTGGACTTACCCTTTACTCTATTCTCGCACACACGTATTAATATAGAGTGTTAAGCCAACCTATCACTACTACTGGTAATTTACAAGTTATGTACTACGTTAGATAGGTATACTAGGCTTGCATGCAAGCAGGTATAACTGAACCACAAATTCGGTTATTAAATTTCTACATACTACAGTCGGTACTTAAGTGTGGTTTTAATGATTTTTCCTATTTTAATTGTTAAACCCAATAAAAGTTATATTTTAATGTAGTGTCTATTCCTATTCCCACATTCCAATCTTGGATCAGCAACTAAGTGATTATTATTTGAAACTAATTTGCAACCTGACCTAGGAGTGCAGCCCAAGTGTATGCTTTCCTCTGTAATTCCAACACTCTGTGGCCCTCTCTGCACCGGAGATCGGTGGCTTCCTTCGTTGGTGGGTGGGAGCAGTACCGGGAGGCGGGTGGCGGCCATCGATGGCCCTGGAGATGTGGAGGGGGGCGGGATCATGGGCGGGGATGCCCGGACGTGCGCGCGTGCACGGGAGGGCGGGGGCGGGCGCGTGCATAGGGAGGGAGCGGGTGGGAACCGTTAAACTACAGAAAAAGGTGTAAAATAAAAGGGCAATCAGTTAAAAAAAGTTAAAAAAAAAAACGATCAATGAGGTGGTGGGGGTTTGTGGTGGGGGGGGGTTTGGGGAAGCTACACTACAGAAAAAAAAAAAACTAAGAAAAAAAAGCCCTTTTTTGTGCAAGCTGGGTACTGGCAGACAGCTGCCAGTACCCAAGATGGCCCCCAATAAGGCAGATGGAGAAGGTTACAGAGCTGTTTTGGGGGGGATCAGGGAGGTTGGAGGCTAAGGGGGTTCCTACACAGCAGAAGAATTTTTTTTTTTTTTTTTTAAAAACCTAAACCCCCCAAAAAGCTTTTATTTTAGTACTGGCAGACTTTCTGCCAGTACTTAAGATGGCAGGGACAATTGTGGGGTGGGGGAGGGAAGGGAGCTGTTTGGGAGGGATCAGGGGGTCTGATGTGTCAGGTGGGAGGCTGATCTCTACACTAAAGCTAAAATTAACCCTGCAAGCTCCCTACAAACTTCCTAATTAACCCCTTCACTGCTAGCCATAATACACGTGTGATGCGCAGCAGCATTTTGCGGCCTTCTAATTACCAGAAAGCAACGCCAAAGTCATATATATCTGCTATTTCTGAACAAAGGGGATCCCAGAGAAGCATTTACAACCATTTGTGCCATAATTGCACAAGCTGTTTGTAAATAATTTCAGTGAGAAACCGAAAGTTTGCGAAAAAATTTGTGAAAAAGTGAACGATTTTTTGTATTTGATCGCATTTGGCGGTGAAATGGTGGCATGAAATATACCAAAATTGGCCTAGATCAATACTTTGGGATGTCTTCTAAAAAAAAATATATACATGTCAATTGATATTCAGAGATTCCTGAAAGATATTAGTGTTCCAATGTAACTAGCGCTAATTTTGAAAAAAAGTAGTTTGGAAATAGCAAAATGCTACTTGTATTTATGGCACTATATCAAAAAAAGCAAAGAACATGTAAATATTAGGTATTTCTAAACTCAGGACAAAATTTAGAAACTATTTAGCATGTTTTTTTTGGTGGTTGTAGATGTGTAACAGATTTTGGGGGTCAAAGTTAAAAAAAGTGTGTTTTTTTCCATTTTTTCCTCATATTTTATAAAAAAATTTATAGTAAATTATAAGATATGATAAAAATAATGGTATTTTTAGAAAGTTAATTTAATGGCGAGAAAAACGGTATATAATATGAGTGGGTACAGTAAATGAGTAAAAGGGAAATTACAGCTAAACACAAACACCGCAAAAATGTAAAAATAGCCTTGGTCCCAAACGGACAGAAAATGGAAAAGTGCTGTGGTCATTAAGGGGTTAAGGAGCCATATGTGTATGTACTTAAAACTAAAGATCTGAAGGGTATGTTAAAGATCTTTTCATTCATGTCCCAAAAATGTCATTCTTGTGTTTCACGCATTGCTTAGAGTGAGAGCGGCTTTCCTACATATCTTTCTTGTTATTCTGACTTAGTGTAAATGGGGTCAGTATTACATTTTCAACATATAACTAGGTATGGATTAAGGGGAATACACTTCTGTTAGTATTGCCACTTTCACATACGCTTAGGTATATTACCAGAAAGGACATATTCAATCCATATATACCTTTAGCATTTCACTGTTTAGGTAATTGATACCCATCTGTGTTGACTGATTAATAGGGATATCAAAGGTAACAGGATACGGTGCACATTTTTTATATTAGCTTCTCTGAGCTTTTTAATTGTTTAACAAACTATTGTCTAGATTTAGAGTTCTGCGGCCAAAGGGGTACGTTAGCTATGCGTGCTTTTTTTCCCCCGCACCTTTTAAATACCGCTGGTATTTAGAGTTCACAGAATGGCTGGGTTTTCAGTGTGTTAGGCTCCAAAAAGGGAGCGTAGAGCATAATTTAACGCCATTTGCAACTCTAGATACCAGCGGTGCTTACGGACGCGGCCAGCTTCAAAAACGTGCTCGTGCACGATATCCCCATAGAAAACAATGGGGCAGTTTGAGCTGAAAAAAAACCTAACACCTGCAAAAAAGCAGCGTTCAGCTCCTAACGCAGCCCCATTGTTTTCTATGGGGAAACACTTCCTACGTCTGCACCTAACACTCTAACATGTACCCCGAGTCTAAACACCCCTAACCTTACACTTATTAACCCCTAATCTGCCGCCCCCGCTATCGCTGACACCTGCATATTTTTTTTATTCCCTAATCTGCCACTCCGTAAACCGCCGCTACTTACATTATCCCTATGTACCCCTAATCTGCTGCCCCTAACACCGCCGACCCCTATATTATATTAATTAACCCCTAATCTGCCCCCCACAACGTCGCCTCCACCTGCCTACACTTATTAACCCCTAATCTGCCGTCCGCACGTCGCCGCCTACATTATAGCTATGTACCCCTAATCTGCTGCCCCTAACACCGCCAACCCCTATATTATATTCATTAACCCCTAATCTGCCCCCCTCAACGTCGCCTCCACCTGCCTACACTTATTAACCCCTAATCTGCCGAGCGGACCGCACCGCTACTATAATAAAGTTATTAACCCCTAATCCGCCTCACTCCCACCTCAATAACCCTATAATAAATAGTATTAACCCCTAATCTGCCCTCCCTAACATCGTTGACACCTAACTTCAAGTATTAACCCCTAATATGCCGATCGGAGCTCACCGCTACTCTAATAAATTTTTTAACCCCTAAAGCTAATTTTAACCCTAACCCTAACACCCCCTAAGTTAAATATAATTTTATTCTAACTAAATAAATTAACTCTTATTAAATAAATTATTCCTATTTAAATCTAAATACTTACCTGTAAAATAAACCCTAATATAGCTACAACATAAATTGTAATTATATTGTAGCTATTTTAGGATTAATATTTATTTTACAGGCAACTTTGTATTTATTTTAACCAGGTACAATAGCTATTAAATATTTAAGAACTATTTAATAGCTAAAATAGTTAAAATAATTACAAAATTACCTGTAAAATAAATCCTAACCTAAGTTACAATTAAACCTAACACTACACTATCAATAAATTAATTAAATACAATACCTACAATTATCTACAATTAAACCTAACACTACACTATCAATAAATTAATTAAATAAAATACCTACAATTACCTACAATTAAACCTAACACTACACTATCAATAAATTAATTAAATACAATATCTACAAATAAATACAATGAAATAAACTAACTAAAGTACAAAAAATAAAAAAGAACTAAGTTACAAAAAATAAAAATTTTTTTACAAACATTAGAAAAATATTACAACAATTTTAAACTAATTACACCTACTCTAAGCCCCCTAATAAAATAACAAAGCCCCCCAAAATAAAAATATGCCCTACCCTATTCTAAATTAAAAAAGTTCAAAGCTCTTTTACCTTACCAGCCCTAAACAGGGCCCTTTGCGGGGCATGCCCCAAAGAATTCATCTCTTTTGCCTGTAAAAAAAACACATACAATACCCCCCCCCAACATTACAACCCACCACCCACATACCCCTAATCTAACCCAAACCCCCCTTAAATAAACCTAACACTAAGCCCCTGAAGATCTTCCTACCTTATCTTCACCTCACCGGGTCCCGATCTGTCCAGAAGAGCCTCCGATGTCTTGATCCAAGCCCAAGCGGGGGGCTGAAGAGTGACATCCATCCTCGGGCTGAAGTCTGGATCCAAGCGGCGGCTGAAGAAATCCATCATCGGGCTGAAGTTGGAAGTCCTGTTAGGAGGGTTTGTAGAGAGGAGCGCCAATTAAGTCAAGGTCTAGTGTGTGTGTGTGAGTGGTGTATTCACACTGGAGCAAAAGAAATCCCTTATGGTGGGGGTTATTTCTAATGTTAAGTGTAGATGCTGATGTAGTAATAAAATGGATATGAAATGTATAGTTTTACACAATTTATTACAAATACAATGTATGATTTATAGACATGGATCCATGGTACAAAAAATGTATGTTAAAAATATGAAAAATGTAAAAGGTGATAAAATTAGTAAAAATTAAATAGTCAATGACTGATTAGTGGATTGGTGTCCACTAAATTTAAGACTGATTTGGGGTGAGATGAGTCTCGAAAAATGATGTCCTATATGAACAGAATCTTATACATATAAATGCAGAACTTAACTCTAAATAATATGTCGACAAGAATCATATGTGAAAAAATATGTGAAAAAATAGTATGCAGTGAAATATAGAAAAAATAGAAATTTAAGCAAAAATATAAAAAAATGAAAAATGGTGTTTAAAAGCAAACTAGTGTGTACACATCTAGAGAACTGTGATATCCAAAACAATGTGATATCAAAAAATGGTTAGAGTGATTTAATCTCAAAAAAATACAAATAAAAAAATTGAAAAATGGAAAATTTAAAAATTCACCAAGTGAGTGAGAATATGTGTCAGCAAAAATGTGAGATAATGCACACTTAATCGACAGTAGTAGCTAAATCAAATAAGGCAGTTAACAAATATTTTAGCATAGATAATGAACAGATACATAGATAAACAGATAAATATACAATACAGAATGTTCTACAAAATCATAGCAGTGTGGTTTATGTCCTAGTAACTATATGTCCTACAAAAAGTCCATGTGAAATGTCTCTTGTCTTCCAATGTGTCCTATTTATCCAATGTTAGGATGTGAAAAATAGTTCAGATGCCTCAATTCCCAGGCATTAGAGGTAAAAAAATGGCATTTGGAAATAGAGAGGTATAAAAATATAAAAATGTAACGATAAAAGGTAGCAATGAAAGGGCTGGGATATCCTCAAAGCCTAAAAATAAAGAAACATAACATAGTATAATACTGTTAAAATGTAAATAGATCAAGAAATATAGCTCACCATATAGATGTCAACGCGTTTCGGCCCACTGCTTGGGCCTTTCTCAAGACTAGTATATGGTATGGTATGGGTGAGCATGGTCTTTTATAGTGATGTATGGCCAATGGGAACTCTCTTGGAATTGCGCCAAAAAAATTGCGCCAAAAAATTGCGCCAAAATTAATTGCCTCACTGACACCGGAAGTGGTTAACCGGAAGTGACTGATTACTGGCAGATCTGTGTTCGTTATATGTTATGTTAGCCTATAACTTATTTGTATCTTCTAATATGGCCAACATATTATTGGTCTTAGTTAGACTTCTCTGATACCCTTTTGTCAAACCGGTTAGTCTGTTTGGTACTGACCGAAATTTTGCTAAACCGGGTGTTCGTTTCAAAGTCGATTGGTTTGAAACCGGAAGTTCTAGTTTTACTGCTTCCGGTTCCGGTTTTGTACGTCGGACCGGAAGTTGGGAAGTGTTAGAGCAAAAAGTCTAAATTTTGTTAAGTCCTTACTTCAGGATCTCATCTTTTTAGTTGAAATTGGCATATATGAATAATTCTTACTCTGAAATGTCCAATAAGATCGTACCATAATAAAATTTTTAAAATAATATCTAAACCACGAAATCATGTATGTTTAAAAACTAATGTATTAAAAAATGTTTGTTTGTATCATAGATTGGTTATTTCTATGTTATGTATCAGGTGTTAGAGTGAACTTGTCACTCTCATGTCTGTGTAGTTTCAAAAACTTGTTCTGTTGAATGTACGTGGATAATACATGTTCTATTTACACATTTATGACTCTTTCTTGGGATTTGGGGAAATGGGTTAGACATGTCCAATATGGGAAGTTTATAAACCTAGTAATTTGGGGTGAGGTATTCGTATGACTAACTTAGTCGATATTGGATTTTTTTGGATTTTTCTTATGATCCCTTTTCCACAAGGGGAAGACACTATAACGTTCTGGACACTCCACCTAAACAAGAAGTTGAGGGCCCAATGTGAGTACAAGTGAGGACAACCATAACCCAAGAAACAACGCAGTCCACTAAATGAGAGCAAATTAACTTTATTACATACGGAATACCCATCACTACAAACAACTAATTAGAAGATACACATCATACAAAAGGACACCTGACCTCTCCTAGAAGATCTAGGAATGTACAGTCAGAACGATAGAACTCCCTCTCATACACCTAAGCAAAGGGATCATAAGAAAAATCCAAAAAAATCCAATATCGACTAAGTTAGTCATACGAATACCTCACCCCAAATTACTAGGTTTATAAACTTCCCATATTGGACATGTCTAACCCATTTCCCCAAATCCCAAGAAAGAGTCTTAAATGTGTAAATAGAACATGTATTATCCACGTACATTCAACAGAACAAGTTTTTGAAACTACACAGACATGAGAGTGACAAGTTCACTCTAACACCTTATACATAACATAGAAATAACCAATCTATGATACAAACAAACATTTTTTAATACATTAGTTTTTAAACATACATGATTTCGTGGTTTAGATATTATTTTAAAAATTTTATTATGGTACGATCTTATTGGACATTTCAGAGTAAGAATTATTCATATATGCCAATTTCAACTAAAAAGATGAGATCCTGAAGTAAGGACTTAACAAAATTTAGACTTTTTGCTCTAACACTTCCCAACTTCCGGTCCGACGTACAAAACCGGAACCGGAAGCAGTAAAACTAGAACTTCCGGTTTCAAACCAATCGACTTCCGGTTTTGAAACGAACACCCGGTTTAGCAAAATTTCGGTCAGTACCAAACAGACTAACCGGTTTGACAAAAGGGTATCAGAGAAGTCTAACTAAGACCAATAATATGTTGGCCATATTAGAAGATACAAATAAGTTATAGGCTAACATAACATATAACGAACACAGATCTGCCAGTAATCAGTCACTTCCGGTTAACCACTTCCGGTGTCAGTGAGGCAATTAATTTTGGCGCAATTTTTTGGCGCAATTTTTTTGGCGCAATTCCAAGAGAGTTCCCATTGGCCATACATCACTATAAAAGACCATGCTCACCCATACCATACCATATACTAGTCTTGAGAAAGGCCCAAGCAGTGGGCCGAAACGCGTTGACATCTATATGGTGAGCTATATTTCTTGATCTATTTACATTTTAACAGTATTATACTATGTTATGTTTCTTTATTTTTAGGCTTTGAGGATATCCCAGCCCTTTCATTGCTACCTTCTATCGTTACATTTTTATATTTTTATACCTCTCTATTTCCAAATGCCATTTTTTTACCTCTAATGCCTGGGAATTGAGGCATCTGAACTATTTTTCACATCCTAACATTGGATAAATAGGACACATTGGAAGACAAGAGACATTTCACATGGACTTTTTGTAGGACATATAGTTACTAGGACATAAACCACACTGCTATGATTTTGTAGAACATTCTGTATTGTATATTTATCTGTTTATCTATGTATCTGTTCATTATCTATGCTAAAATATTTGTTAACTGCCTTATTTGATTTAGCTACTACTGTCGATTAAGTGTGCATTATCTCACATTTTTGCTGACACATATTCTCACTCACTTGGTGAATTTTTAAATTTTCCATTTTTCAATTTTTTTATTTGTATTTTTTTGAGATTAAATCACTCTAACCATTTTTTGATATCACATTGTTTTGGATATCACAGTTCTCTAGATGTGTACACACTAGTTTGCTTTTAAACACCATTTTTCATTTTTTATATTTTTGCTTAAATTTCTATTTTTTCTATATTTCACTGCATACTATTTTTTCACATATGATTCTTGTCGACATATTATTTAGAGTTAAGTTCTGCATTTATATGTATAAGATTCTGTTCATATAGGACATCATTTTTCGAGACTCATCTCGCCCCAAATCAGTCTTAAATTTAGTGGACACCAATCCACTAATCAGTCATTGACTATTTAATTTTTACTAATTTTATCACCTTTTACATTTTTCATATTTTTAACATACATTTTTTGTACCATGGATCCATGTCTATAAATCATACATTGTATTTGTAATAAATTGTGTAAAACTATACATTTCATATCCATTTTATTACTACATCAGCATCTACACTTAACATTAGAAATAACCCCCACCATAAGGGATTTCTTTTGCTCCAGTGTGAATACACCACTCACACACACACACTAGACCTTGACTTAATTGGCGCTCCTCTCTACAAACCCTCCTAACAGTATTTCTTTTGTGGGCAGTGGGGGCCCACTCCAGATAGGAGCTATAGGTCCTTCTAGCGCTGTGAGTACAACATATATCTGAAGTTGGAAGTCCATCATCGGGATGAAGTCTTCTATCAAGCCGCATCTTCAATCTTCTTTCTTCTTTCTTCAAGCGACGCCTACTAGCCGAATGACGGTTCCTTTAAATGACGTCATCCAAGATGGCGTCCCTCGAATTCCGATTGGCTGATAGGATTCTATCAGCCAATCGGAATTAAGGTAGAAATATTCTGATTGGCTGATGGAATCAGCCAATCAGAATCAAGTTCAATCCGATTGGCTGATCCAATCAGCCAATCAGATTGAGCTTGCATTCTATTGGCTGTTCCGATCAGCCAATAGAATGCAAGCTCAATCTGATTGGCTGATTGGATCAGCCAATCGGATTGAACTTGATTCTGATTGGCTGATTCCATCAGCCAATCAGAATTTTCCTACCTTAATTCCGATTGGCTGATAGAATCCTATCAGCCAATCGGAATTCGAGGGACGCCATCTTGGATGATGTCATTTAAAGGAACCGTCATTCGGCTAGTAGGCATCACTTGAAGAGGTTGGATCCGCGTCGGTTGGAAAGAAGATGGCTCCGCTCCGCTCCAGAAGAAAGAAGATTGAAGATGCGGCTTGATAGAAGACTTCATCCTGATGATGGACTTCCGACTTCAGCCCGATGATGGATTTCTTCAGCCGCCGCTTGGATCCAGACTTCAGCCTGAGGATGGACGTCACTCTTCAGCCCCCCGCTTGGGCTTGGATCAAGACGTCGGAGGCTCTTCTGGACAGATAGGGACCCGGTGAGGTGAAGATAAGGTAGGAAGATCTTCAGGGGCTTAGTGTTAGGTTTATTTAAGGGGGGTTTGGGTTAGATTAGGTGTATGTGGGTGGTGGGTTGTAATGTTGGGGGGGGTATTGTATGTGTTTTTTTTACAGGCAAAAGAGCTGAATTCTTTGGGGCATGCCCCGCAAAGGGCCCTGTTCAGGGCTGGTAAGGTAAAAGAGCTTTGAAGTTTTTTAATTTAGAGTAGGGTAGGGCATTTTTTTTATTTTGGGGGGCTTTGTTATTTTATTAGGGGGCTTAGAGTAGGTGTAATTAGTTTAAAATTGTTGTAATATTTTTCTAATGTTTGTAAATATTTTTTTATTTTTTGAAACTTAGTTCTTTTTTATTTTTTGTACTTTAGTTAGTTTATTTCATTGTATTTATTTGTAGATATTGTATTTAATTAATTTATTGATAGTGTAGTGTTAGGTTTAATTGTAGGTAATTGTAGGTATTTTATTTAATTGATTTATTGATAGTGTAGTGTTAGGTTTAATTGTAGATAATTGTAGGTATTGTATTTAATTAATTTATTGATAGTGTAGTGTTAGGTTTAATTGTAGATAATTTTAGGTATTTTATTTAATTAATTTATTGATAGTGTAGTGTTAGGTTTAATTGTAACTTAGGTTATTATTTATTTTACAGGTAATTTTGTAATTATTTTAACTATTTTAGCTATTAAATAGTTCTTAACTATTTAATAGCTATTGTACCTGGTTAAAATAAATACAAAGTTGCCTGTAAAATAAATATTAATCCTAAAATAGCTATAATATAATTATAATTTATGTTGTAGCTATATTAGGGTTTATTTTACAGGTAAGTATTTAGATTTAAATAGGAATAATTTATTTAATAAGAGTTAATTTATTTTGTTAGAATAAAATTATATTTAACTTAGGGGGGGTGTTAGGGTTAGGGTTAAAATTAGCTTTAGGGGTTAAAAAATTTATTAGAGTAGCGGTGAGCTCCGATCGGCAGATTAGGGGTTAATACTTGAAGTTAGGTGTCGGCGATGTTAGGGAGGGCAGATTAGGGGTTAATACTATTTATTATAGGGTTATTGAGGCGGGAGTGAGGCGGATTAGGGGTTAATAACTTTATTATAGTAGCGGTGCAGTCCGCTCAGCAGATTAGGGGTTAATAAGTGTAGGCAGGTGGAGGCGACGTTGAGGGGGGCAGATTAGGGGTTAATAAATATAATATAGGGGTCGGCGGTGTTAGGGGCAGCAGATTAGGGGTACATAGCTATAATGTAGCTGGCGGCGGCGGCGGCGTGCGGACGGCAGATTAGGGGTTAATAAGTGTAGGCAGGTGGAGGCGACGTTGAGGGGGGCAGATTAGGGGTTAATAAATATAATATAGGGGTCGGCGGTGTTAGGGGCAGCAGATTAGGGGTACATAGCTATAATGTAGCTGGCTGCGGCATGCGGATGGCAGATTAGGGGTTAATAAGTGTAGGTAGCTGACGGCGACGTTGTGGGGGGCAGATTGGGGTTAATAAATATAGGGGTCGGCGGTGTTAGGGGCAGCAGATTAGGGGTACATAGGGATAACGTAGTTGGCGGCAGTGTACGGAGCGGAAGATTAGGGGTTAAAAAATTTAAATATAGTGGCGGCGATGTGGGGGGACCTCGGTTTAGGGGTACATAGGTAGTTTATGGGTGTTAGTGTACTTTAGAGCACAGTAGTTAAGAGCCTTATAAACCGGCGTTAGCCCAGAAAGCTCTTAACTACTGACTTTTTTCTGCGGCTGGAGTCTTGTCATTAGATTTCTAACTCTCACTTCAGCCACGACTCTAAATACCAGCGTTAGAAAGATTCAATTGAAAAGATAGGATACGCAATTGACGTAAGGGGATCTGCGGTATGGAAAAGTAGCGGCTGCAAAGTGAGCGTTAGATCCTTTAATGACTGACTCTAAATACCAGCGGTAGCCCAAAACCAGCGTTAGGAGCCTCTAACGCTGGTTTTGACGGCTACCGCCCAACTCTTAATCTAGCCATATCTGTGCATTGTAATACCTATATTTTGCCCTACACTAATATAGTCTATTTAATATCCTATACTTCAGTGTAAATTGCAGACCCATGATCCTTTTGGATGTTACTTATATTCTACTCGCCCCTTTCAATTACCAACCAGTAACATATTTGATACATGCCCAGTTAACAGTGACCATTTCTAAGATTATGGGCATGTCTTTAAATACTAGGTCTGCTTGTATATTTGTTGGCTTATGTAATAGACATAGTCCTTTATGGACATGTTTAGGTAACTTATAGCGTATGTGGATAGTGGACAAACATGTTTATGAAGGTAATAGACAGGGAGACTTTTGCAATCTATTTAATACAAACATGCCCATGAAGTTCTTAAAGCATATAAAAAGGAGGTCTATGGGACAATTTATGGTTGACCTGGTTATATCCATTATAAGCATTTATTTTATTATAATATACTTCTCTAGGTTTAAAAGAAAAAAAAGAAAAACATGAGGTTTACTTCCAATCTGTTTAGTATATTTGCGATGTAACAGATTTAGTCACAACTGTGTTTGTTATGTTCTTCTCTTTATTTATATGACTCTGTAATGTCATTTATCTGCTATACTGCATTTTCTACCTCAATAAAAAAATTATTAAAAAAAAACAAAAACATAACTAAGTATATAGGTAAGAACTAAGTAAGTTTAAGAGGGAAATCAATGGGGTGGGAAGGTGAGTAAATTAGTATATCTCTTATAGAGAAGAGATCTTTCTTTGAAGTTGTGTTTAATATAGAACAGGAATGGGACATAAGTGACAGTTATTAGAACTCAGAAATAAAACAACAACACAGCGCATTGTAATAAACAGGTATCTTGCACCTCTAATTTTTATAAATTCTTATGTACAGTTCCAGGACACTGACTATTTATTGAACAAGTGGGTAATTCTAAAGGCGTGGCAATTTTGATATGGAGTGAAGTATGATGGGATATTAACATCTAGGGGAACATGATGCCTAAGTTGATATGGAATAAAATGCAAGGAGGGGGTCTTTTGATGGGGAGGGGGTATGGAAGTCTACCTGGTGTGAAGGCTATTAGGAGCTGCTACTGAGAACTACATCAAGATAGTGAGATACTCATTCAGGGCGTACTAGAATACAGATTGGACTATGTTAGATCCTAATTAGGTGTTAAAATCAAGAGACTATGAGGGAGTATATAAATCCAAAAGTAATAGAGGCTTCATAATCTCTCATACTACTCCTAAATCCAGATCAAGTGCATACCTTAAACATAACCAATATGAACTGTAAGGGACATAGGAGAACTAAGGTGTATATGGCATAACTTAGTACAAAGGGCACCTGCCTCAAGCAAATCTAATTTCTTAGGGTGAATGTGTGAAATACCTGAACTATTAGAGTGAGCCATGGGACACCATACTATAACCACTCCTGTTAAATTTAGGGGACAAGTAGTAGGGAAAAGCTAAAAGTGACTCAAAAGATGATTTCTAATGATGTGTCATAAAAGTAAGGAGAGTGTGTAAGGATTTATACAATCTATATATAGGTTCCATCTGATGATAAATTTGTGTGCAAGATAACCAACTAGTTCTACACATAATCTTTGCTAAAGTTTTTCTCCATATGGTCACAATTAGATAAAAGCATATTCATGTTAGGAGGCAATCTGCTAGCCCACCACATAATAGAAACATGTCAAAACCAGCAAACAGATAACATATAGTAGTGTGAAAACAAATGCAGACATAAACGTCCAGCAATTAACCCTTAGTTTTATGCTTATTATGCATAACAAAGCCTTCTCTGAGTCTAACCCACACCCGATCGATTCAGGTCTGAACCGC
This sequence comes from Bombina bombina, assembly GCF_027579735.1. Lineage (NCBI taxonomy): Eukaryota > Metazoa > Chordata > Amphibia > Anura > Bombinatoridae > Bombina > Bombina bombina. The sequence goes on along the minus strand of NC_069505.1, from coordinate 534,888,822 downwards.
TATTATACAAGTCCCACTCTTTGTTGATAGTTATGTCAAGGACAAATAAAGATACGCAGGAGAGGTCTGACTTGAACCGATCTAGGGAGACAAACATTAAAGTCTCTTTCCTCTCATTTGATGACTCTGGGGCAGTGTGATTCTGAAGGAGCCCCGGGTGACCCGAGCAGGAGCCGGCCGCATCCCCCGACCAGGACACCGGAGCTAAGAGGGAGAGTATCAATTCCCCGATTGGGGTTGAAGTGGAGATGGGTAGTTGAGGGTGAGTCAGACGTACCATGTCTAGGGACAAAGTGGCGCTCAAACTCCCGGATTTTTGCGAGGCTGTATAGGAGCGGTGCAAGTGAGCTGCGGTAGATGCCGCTGAACTGCTTACATAGAGTCCTGCTGTGGTGTCATCCGGAATCTGTCTAAACTTTTCTGGTCAGCTGATTGAGGTCTACTTTGCAAGTAGGTGATGCACAGCTGGGTTAGTAGTGTCAAACGTAGCTCGTGGTAGTCGGGTGCCATCTTTTATACGGGCCTCCATAATGCAAGCTTTGAGTCGAACCCGATGTCCATCTTCCGACCCAGCTCAAGGAGCAAATCCTCCATCCTGTGAGTCGGTATTAAGGTAGGCCCATTGTACCCGGAAGACCTGGGGGGGGGTTAGATAGTGAATTACAGGCCGTCTCCTTACTGAATTCGTTATAGTAAGAGTCCAAGATGTGTAAGCTTTTCAAAAGTAGATTCCTCAGGTAGGGAATATTATCATTTTACACACTCGGATTGCCGATAGTGAATCTGTTAAGCTTGAGTAGCCTGAAGGGGATAGCGTAGAATCAAGTGCGAATAACGGCCGAAAGTTGTTACTGGCTAGTTCAGGTCCTGGGTATTATTATGAGCCCAACTTAACGCAGTTCAGAATTACAGGATAAGTAGTAGCAAATTGCTGTACTTATAGGATGAGATAAGATCCATATAACTCGTGAAACTTGTAAATTAGATAGATAGTCCAAATCAGCAGAATATTTATTCCAGTATAAATGTGTCAAAAGACATAGCAACGTTTCGGTAGTGTTACCTTAATCATGCCATACAAACAAATTATACAATTCACCTTATATACACTGGTGTCACTAGAGGGTGGCATTCCATTAGAAAATATTAACCCTTAATGATACTTTCTAAAGTTCTCACATTTTAATACATTGTAGTATATACAAATTTAACAGGGCAATCTTCAAAATCTAAACTTAGATCTGGTACATTAAAGGTAAAATAATCATACTCTATAGAGAGGAAGGAAAGCCAGAATATAACATATTTATAAAAAAACTGATAGATCCCAATCTTTGTTGAGACCAATAGGTTCTAAAGTATTGAGCTCAAAAATCCAAAAGCATTCACGTTGCTTAAGTAATAACTCTCTGTTACCTCCTCTACGTGGCTTTATTACATGGTCTATGATCTGAAAACGTAACTAATATTATGAGGAGCATTGCAAAAATGTTTAGCTACTGGGCCAGATTCCTTATTCACTCTGATGTTACTTTTGTGCTAGGTTATCCTATCACAGATACAACTTGTCATTTCTCTGATGTATGCCCACCCACACGGGCATTTAATCATATATATATAACAAAAGTAGTATGACATGTATCATAGCCTTTAATTGAATATTTTTTTCCCTATACCCGGGTGCTAAAATTACGCTCCTTTAACCATATTACTGCAACAAGAGCATCCTAGGCAAGGCAAACTACCATTGTTTTCAGTAGTGATATAGACCTGTTTAATGCCTTTCATTGAACCAGTATCTGCTTTTACTAAAGTATCCCTTATATTAGGGCCTCTTTTGTAAACTGGCATGGGTAGGGATTGAAATTCACTAATGTTAGAATTACAAGATGCTAGTACTCCCCAATGTTTTTTTTTTTTTATTAAACAAAGTCGGCAAGTGTACAGGTGTAAGAAAAGGAAGGCATTTTGAAAATATTATACAAGGTTTCATCAATATTGACGTTAAAATTTAGTTTGAAAAAGACATGTCCTTGATTTACTGTGACACAACCGAATGCAATAAAATGGAAGATTTTCATGGGATAGGTTTGGGTTAGTTTCAACGAGCCTTATAATTATCAGTGTCCAAAGATGTAGTAATCAGATCCCATTGTACTAAGTTCCTTTTTCTTTTTTATTCTTAACCAACAGGGTCAAGAACAATCAAATAAATTATAACAATATCAATAATAACAATAATTTCCATGTAACGGTCTCTGTATGTAAGTTGATGATGGATGTAACCTATCTATGCCTATAGATATTAAATGGCCCTTTCTTAATTTGATATGTGTAGGAAATGAGGAGGGATGGACAGAAGTGAATCTTCAAATTATTTGACAGTGGTTGTGTTTACATTAGTAGATTCATATTGGTCCTATGTTTGTAGTAACTGGTACATAGATTTTGAGGCATAAGTGGTTGAGGTTTCTATGTGGGTCTAGAGTCCCAAAGAAACATTAAATCAGCATGCGTATCTAGTGAGTTTGTAAGCAGGTAGTGGTATCTTTCTAGCTTAAGATTGGTATTTATTTCCTGGATCCACATTTGTAGGTTGTTGTTTTTTTCTTTTTTCCATGCTCGTGGGATAAGTTGGTGTGCGCTGTTTATTAGAATTTGTAACAATTTAGTGTGTCATTTTGACTTAAGTTTAGGACATCTGTGGAACAGGAAAATTATTGGGTCTGGATCTAAAGGGGTTCCTAAAGTACGTTGTGTACAAGATATGATTGAGGCCCAAAATTGTTGAATCTTAGGGCATGCCCTCCAAATGTGAAACAAGGTGCCTTCATTAGAGAAAAGTATCCAGCAAAGGTTGGAGGAATTTGGATATATGTATTAAAGTCTTTGTGGTGTGAGGTACCATTTAGTTAGTAATTTAATATTTGTCTCTAACAGTTTCCCTGAGTGTGCTGACTTTTTATGGAGGAGAAATTGAGTACCACTCCACCGATGGGATCAAGAAAGGTAAATCTTTGTCCCAGGACCTAGTGTAAGTCATTCTCTCTAGGTGTAGTCAGGAGTTTATAAGTCAAGGAAATAGCGTGATGGATCGGTGATGAAGAGCTGCACAATTTTTCAAACTGGGTTTGTTGTCTTGTTAGGTTGTCTCTTTGTTTATTTTGAAGAAAGTGGCTTAGTTGTAAGTATCTAAACCAGTGTGTGAAGAACCCGTCTCCCAAATGCTGAATCAGTTGTTTATCTAGCAGCCTACCGTCTTCGACCAAGGTGTATGTGGGCAGGAGGAGGTGTATATCCCTGGCACCAGTTGGAGTAAAGGAGAGGCCTGGTTGAAAATTGATATTTCCAAGGGTGGGTGTAAGTGGGGAAGGTATCGTTGAAATATTTGGATGTGTTTTAACTATGTCTGCCCAGACTTTATAGGTTTCTGAGATCATGGGAATATTAGGGTGCATCGTTTTATCTTGACTAATTTCTGTCCAGCAGGAGGACCCGAGGTGGGGATAATTTGAGAGCTCATGCTCTAGCTGTACCCATTGCTTGTTGTGATGTTCCTCATATGAGCACCAATCTATTATTTTTGGAAAGGAAAACAGAATTTCGATAGTTGTGGATATTTGGGATTCCCAATCCTTCTGCTAGGGGGTTTCTATATAGTGTGGATTTGGCAATTCTCGGTTGTTTGGATTTCCAAATGTAGGAATTGATTATAGATTGCAATTTTGGGATCATGTAGTCAGGAAGAGGGATAGGGACAGTCTGTAAGACGTATAAAATTTTGGGGAGTAGTGTCATTTTTGTCGCTCCAATTCTCCCCAGCCATGAAATAAGTTTAATGGCCCATTGTTCCATGTTTGAGGTTATATTAGATGTAAGTGACTCATAGTTTAATTTAATCAATTCTGTTAAATTAGGGGATAGGTGGATGCCTAAGTACTTTAGAGAGTGTGGACTAAAGGAGAATGGCGTGACAGAGTGAAGAGATTGTAAGTCCTTTTTTGCTCTATGTATTGAGAGGATGTCTGATTTTAGAAAGTTTATAGAGAAGTCAAATATGGAACCATATGCCGTAAGAATGGAATGAGCTGCTGCAAGGGATTTTAACGGGTTTGTAAGAGTCATGAAGAGGTCGTTGGCAAAAAGCACTAATTTGTATTCAGAGGTTTTCATTTTTATGCCCTCAACATGCTGAGACGTATGTAGGATAGTGGCCAACACTTCCATGGAGAGTACAAATAAGAGGGGCGAAAGGGGGCACCCCTACCTAGTTCCATTGCATATAGAGAAGGGATCTGATAGTAGGCCATTGACTTTGATCTTGGCAGAGGGTGTCATGTATAATGCAAAGATTTTGGGTATAATTTCTTTGGGTAGACCGAATTTGTGGAGGGTACAAGTCAGAAAAGTCCAGTCAAGACGGTCAGACGTTTTTTCAGCATCTGTTGAAATAAATAGTGTTGGAATGTTATGCTGGGAAGTATATTTTAGATATAGGGCCTTAACCATGTTGTCCTTTGCTTCTCTTTGTGGTACAAAGCCTGTCTGGTCATTATGTATTAAGTGTGGGAGAGTCATTAAGTCTGTTGGCTAATATCTTAGAATATAGTTTTACGTCGACATTAAGTAAAGAAATTGGTCTAAAATTGGAAGGTAGGTCAGTCAATTTGCCTGGTTTGGGGAGGACCGTTATGTTTGCTGCTAGCATACTAGATGGGAACGGGTGGTTGGGGCCTATGTAAATGAATAATTTTAAGAGATGTGGAGAAAGAAGTTTGTTTAAATTGTTTATAGTAAAAATTTGCTATACCCATCTGGACCTGGGCTCTTCCCCTGTTTGAGTGACTTAATGGCTTGTTCTAGCTCTTGGTGAATGACAGGTTGGCTTAGGGATTGAAACTGGTCAGGATGGATTTGAGGTATTTCTCACATTCCTGTCTATGGCTTTCGCTGCTGCGGTTGGGAAATAGGTTATACAGTTTGGTGTAGTAATGCCAAAATTCTTTGGCGATTATTTGAGAGTGTTGTTTTGGTTGAGTCAATAGTTGTTAGAGAATGTATATAAGTTGAGGTTATTTTGTGCCTAAGAGCTCTCGCCAACAGTCTACCCAGTTTATTACCATGTATGTGGTATTTTTGCTGCAAAAAGAAAGCTGTCTGGCTTGATCTAGTTTTTGCTGGGTTACCAAGTCTGTCAGATGTCTTTTGTGAGTATAGTCTAAATTTGCTATTGTCTGGGTCAAGGTGATATATTTTTGTCTTGCTTGCTTATTTTTTATGGCTTTGTGCTTTATCAGGATACCCTGTAAAAAACATTTGTGGGCCTCCCAAGTGGTAATGGGTGATGTGTCTCCTAATGCACTAAAGGTGAAATACTCTCGTAGTGCTCATTCTACGTCTATTCTGATCAGTGGGTCTGATAGTAAAAGTTTCGTTCAATCTCCATTGAAACGGACGTATTGGTATAGAGGGCCAGGTGAAAGAGCTGCTAACAGCTGAGTTATCTGACCAGCTAATAGGGAAAATACGTGCATGTCTAAGATTTAGTAAGGAAAGATTATCTGCCATTATGTAGTCGATCCTGGAATAGGATTTATTGGGGTTAAAAAAAAAAAGGTGTAATCTTGTTTATGGGGGTAAAGGTGTCTCTAAGTGTCATGCAGAGTTAGCAGTAAGAGGTTGTTCCAAACTGTGTGTAATAAATTGGTAGGGAGCTTTAAGTTCAAAGGGAGATTAAAGCCTCCTGTGAACACTAGTGGACCTTTGGAGTATCCTAGTATGGAGTTTGTTGTGCGCTGGAAAAAGGATGCTTGGTTTGTGTTTGGGGCATAAATATTGACTAATGTTATTGGTTTTGCCTAGTTCAAATGGGGTTGATTTATGGAAGAGTATACTTACTCCATTTGTTTTCTTTTTAGGGTTACTACTGTGGAAGTGGTTGGATGAGAAATACTTAAGTTCTTTACCCTGTTTAAAGTGGGTTTTTTGCAAGAACAAGATATCCCCATTTTTGTGATTGAGGTCATGAAATGCCTTTGACCCATTAAAAGGGGAGTTAAGGCCTTTAGTGTTAATGGTTATGATAGTAACAATTGGTCTTTCTTTTGTGTTGTCATGGTGACTTTGACCAGCTGAGTGTGGGGTAGATCTTTAGTTGGATTATACATAGATAGTTGCAATATAGTTTAGGTAACATCATTAAGAACAGTACATGGAATAGAGGTAATACACTTAATACATTTGTATACAAAACATTTTTAAACAAAACAGTTTTTAAGTTAAATTGAGACAACATGTGTGCCCCCCTCTCAATGGTAGAGAAGAGTGCCTCATGTACAATTAACAACATTATCATAATACTATTCTTTAAGCTATTGAGAATTCAATAAGGGGCTAACGGTGCCCCAGAGGTTGCTATTGATTTTGATCATTGAAGACCCAGTAGCTACAAAGAATTATTCACCATTCAAGGCCTTCATCAAAGGGTACACATTGGTTATGAGCCCTGAACTTTTAGAGTCTTGTTAGAAGGAGGAGAAGAGAGACAAAACAGTGATATAGGATTGATCTCACCCATTTTCTAGGAGAGCTTTATAAGAGGGTGTGTGAGGTTGAAGCAGCTTTAGTTGTATGTTGAGCTGACCTGGTAGCACCCTATATGTGTAGTAGATGCTGGTTATCTATTCCCAGGTAGGTGCTGTTAGCAGGGTTAAAGAGATTGTAGCTCACCTCATGTTAGAGTAACAAGTCTCTGCATTTGGTATTATTTGCAAATTTGCACATGTGGCTGATAATGAATAAGAAAGGTACCTTAGTAAGCTTGCATGGGGAATCTTTGTATTGCTGTTCCTTGTAGTAAAGGTAGAGTAGTCTTCTGATGCACCAGGCCCCTGGTTAAGGCCTCAGGAGTATGCAGATATTTTGGTCACAAATATTGATTGTAGGGTAAAACAAATTACATCTCTTACTGTGTATGGAGTGCAGGTTTTTAGGCTCCCAGCAACGATGATGTGAATATGATTCGGATCCAGTGAAGGCCGCAATAGGCCTGAAAGTAGCCGGGGCCTAGATTTCTTAGTTGCGCCCGGTTCTGTCCCACAGTTGTCTTCGATGTTGCCTTAAAGGGTTAGGGATCCTTCCCCAGCCGAGGTTTATGCCATAGATGGCTTGCTGGATCGCTTTCCGGGAGTTCCGGAGTAGGCCTGAATGAAGCCAAGGACTAAAGTAGCTGATGGAGGCTGGTCACGTTACGGGTGTAAAATTTCGGCTGTTTTTTGAGCACCAAACCTGTCAAAATCGATTACCCTGTTTTAGGAGATATGCATCTCCATTTTGGAGGTGCTAGTAGTAGGTCTTATTCCTTGCTTTTTTAGCAAAACTCTGGGGCAATCCTTTGGAACTCACTTAAAGTGCAGCGATTTCCCAGACGGCCGGCTATGCCCCCCTCCCCAATGTTTTTTTTAAACAATTTTTAGTATAGCTTTACTTTGCAAATTGTATTAAGATACAAAAGTCATACGTTTATTTTTATCTTTCTTTTTACCTTTTATAGAGAGTTATTAAGCAATGTTTCCCTGGGTATTTGCATTACAGTTTTAATTTCATTCTCAATTAAACTAAGGGGGTAGCCTCTTTCTATGAAACGATTGCCCATTTCTCTCAATCTATGATCAGCAACTTTTTCATCGGCTACAATTCTACGTACCCTTAGCAATTGACTTTTTGATAAATAATTAAAAGTGGAGAATGTGCACTATTGTAATGTAATAAATTATTAAGATTAGTTGGTTTCCTATACATATCGGTCACTAGAGCTGTGCCGTTCTTGATAACTCTAGTGTCTAGGAATTCAAGATGAGTTTCACTCCAAGTTCATTTAAATTTGATTGAACTAGTAGCAGAATTTAATTCATTCACAAAGCTTACCAGGGTTCCAACGCCCCCCCCAACCATACTCCAAAGATGTTGTTGATATAGCGCCACCATGTGGTGCCAAATTGAATAAAATTCACATCTGAAAAAACAAATTTCTCCTCAAACATATTGATGAAAATATTTGCATAGTTTGGGGTGACGTTGGAACCCATGGCTGTTCCCTGTACTTGGAGGAAAAACTCATCTTGAAAAAGAAAATAATTACAGTACAATATTTCAAGCAATTGCAAAAATAAATTAATCTGCAACTTAGTATACCTATTATCATTACATTTCTAAAAGCTCCCATGCCACTTTCATGTGCTTTCGATGTATATAAACTTTCAGCATCAAGGCTGAATAAAATGTATTTGTCTGTTTGTAAATCTAATGAGACAATTTTATTCAAAAAATCACTTGCATCTTTAATAAAGGAAGTTGTTATTTCTACATAAGGTCTAAGAATGCGATCTAGGAAAATGGCAATCTTCATAAACACTGAACCTGTTCCAGCAACTATCGGTCTTTCTGGTGAAATTTTTAAATCCTTATGGATTTTTGGCAAAATATATAGTACTGGGGTACATGGGTGTTCAACTATCAGAAATTTCTCAACCTCTTTGCTAACAATGTTATTTTTTACTGCTAGAGCTACAATATTTCTTTGAAGATAGAAAAAAGGGGATTACTATTTAACTTCTTATCTTATAGTCTCCTAATTGTCTTAACTTCTTGTATATAATTGCCTTTCTCCATAATAACTGTAGCTCCACCCTTGTCTGCTCTTTTGTAAATAATATTAGGCTTTTCTTTTAACGATAATAATGCTTTTTTATCAGGTTTAGTAAAATTATTTTGGTGATACGGATTTTTACTAGGGTTCTTATTTTTAGATGTTCTAATGCGTAATCTTTCTATATCTTGTTTTACTAACTCCATGTATGTTTCAATACTATGATGTGTATTACTTGAGGTAAAAGTTCTCTTATTCCATAAACCTAACTGTTTAAGTTGTGTTAGGGAAAAATATTTAATTCTGTATATTTTTTTCTTATGTGTTATAATGAGCTGACAATTGTAATTTTTAAGCAGTAACATTTCTTGTCAGTTCAGCTCTTTTCTGCTGTGCATGCAAAATAATTCTTTCAGCTAAGTAGCAAAACCCAAATCTGCATGAAGCAGATAAAGAAGACCACTGAGTTGCATACACGTGAAGATCCTTGGTTGGTTCAGAAGCACAGCACATGGGTTATAAAAGAGACACTGTTCTTATCTGATGCTGTGCCAAACTCTGTATTACTATGTAAAATGACCTGTTGTCATTATGCTGTAATCCTGTTTAATTATACAATTATAACTTTTTAAATTTGGACCAGCTGCCTTACGTTGTTTTTTTCTTCAACAATTTGGTGCCGAAACCCGGGAGTTTGAAAGCGATTGTGGATGGAACCAGGACTGGAACCTGAGGACAGGAGACCACTGGCGCCAACAGGTGAGAACCTTTGTGTCTCAAATTGCTCTCTTATGCTCCGATTCCTAAATCCTCTGTCCTGTCGTGAGTACAAACTCCCAAGAACCTAAGACAACTGTTTTTATGTTTTATATTTTAACATATTTTGTTATGAATGTGCGAGTGTGAGAGGTCCTTTACGGCATGTGAATGTACTGCTTCAAGACGCCCCCCTGCGGAGAAAGCAAGTGGGAGCAGTAGTGTGTTAAGTAAGAGGACCCTACTGTCCTCAGACACAAATGTTTTCTCTTTTCTGTGTTTGTCAAGTAAACTGTTACTAACATTGTCTGCACAGCAAAGGGACAACAGAAGGTTAAGTGTGGGTTGGTGCAGAATTTCTTACTAGTCTGCCTTGGTCTGTCAGTACAATGTTTCTGGGTACCCCCTGTGCTCGGCCTTTGGACATTGTTGATTAAGTTCAACTTCAGTCCACTGCTGCTATTGGGTACAGTGCTATTCCCAGAGAATGAGAGCGAAATTCTGATCTTGATCACCTCTTGGCTTTGTTTCGGAAAAACTTGGACACGCTGGTTTGAACTTGCACACTCCTATACTGAAGGGCGCATCCCTGAGCTGTAGCAGACTTGTCTCAAATGATAGATAAAACTTTTTTTTTTTTTATAAATAATTTTTTATTGTTTTGAAAGATGAATGAACATGAGAGCATGAAAAGCATGTACATACATATCAATGGTACATAAAACAGTATTAACAATATTAACCGAAGATTATAATATATAAAGCAGTCACATATAATAAGGGATACAAGAGAGAATGCTGAGTGTTTATAGATAAAACTTTTGATATAAGTCCCCTAGCATGGTTTGATTTTGAGGATATAAGAGGCCAGGTACTTTTTGGGTTTGTCTCCGTACTGTTTATTATTTGGGTTTGTTGGAAAATTTGGAGGGATCAAAAGCGGGGATTTTTAGTGTGGGATTTTTAGTGTGGGATTTTTAGTGTGGGACTTTCCCTGACAGCCACAGTACTGCTAAGAGTCAAGAGAGAAGGGTAAGAGTCCCCTCCATCATAGCTGGATTATGGGAAATGATTTTTAGCAAGGGTGATGTGGCATCATCCTTAAGCAATGGGCGTCCAAAATTTTCTCGATAGCCCACAGGAGGAAATGTATAAAGAATATAGTATGTGGGTCAGTCGGCATTTGCCTGAATGGTGCAAGCTGACTAAGGGAATGGATGTTGGGATTCCCAAAGGGGGAACCTTTGAATTATTCCACTGGGAAAATCTCTATGAAAATAACTATAGAATCCTATAAGAAACAGCCCAATGTATTTGTTACTATAGAAGACAAAGTATGTTTAGAATCCAATCTCTTTGATGTGTGCTGCAGCTGCTGTACTGGACGGGGGCTTCCAAACCCCCCTCCCTCCAGCACAGAGCAGGACAATTTTTGTTGTTTTTTTAAACCCTTTTTGTCCTAGACTTTATGTGCTGCTAGAAACTTTTGTTTAACTGAATAAAATGTAAGATTATGTGTGTTTTACACACACACATATGCAAGTCTTCCATGAAAAGACATAAGAGTGTATGCTATGCTTGGGGGCATTTAGGGGTTTTACATCCATGCTTGGTATTTAAATTGGTTAACTGGAGTTTTAAAAGGCTAGCACTACTGTGACTTGCCAAGTGACACTGCAATAGCCATACATTGTCCCTTTGTACATTATGGTGCTAGTGATATCTCAGCTGTAGAATATAATTACAATATACACAAGATTCTAGTAGTGAACCTTTAAGAGGTCTGATTTGCTAGTTACTTTATTGGTAATTTCACTTTTACTACCCTCAAGTATTTCCACAACTGATATACCACTAGTACTTACCCCCCTGAAAGTTATTTGGTCACTAATGATAGCCCTTGCTTTTATAAGGTTAGATATTTGGTTGTGGGTCTGATTGTATGTGGGCACTGGCACTTGGCTGTCTATTGCCATTTGTGACTGCATGCCAAGGCCTTGTGAACTATGTGCCCTAGTCCTAGGGTTTGTGTGCATTTTTCGTAGTGTGTGTACAAGCTGTGTGCCAGTTTGTCAGTGAGTATCTTTGTAAGTGTATTTGATAGTAAATACATACGTGTGAGCGTGAATATTTGTCATAATGTGTGTATATATATATATATATATATATATATATATATATATATATGTGTGTGTGTGTGTGTGTGTGAAACCCAAAAGTTTTTCTAGGTAGGTTTGGGAGGAGGAATGCATTGCTGGGAGCTAGCTGTTGATTGTAGGCTGCACATAGATGGCCCTTTTCTTTGGTTCACCTGATGTGTTCAGCGGACTCCCAGTGGTGCCTTGCTGATCCTTTAATAAAGAATACCAAATGAATAATGATAATTTGCTAATAGACATGAAATGGAAAATTGTTTACAACTGCATGCTCTAAGTAATAAAAGGAAATTGTTGGGTTTTAGTATTGCTGGGGAAAATTATTAATGCCCCCCAGTTTTGACTGTAGTATCTTATGTGCCCCATACCACCTCATGGCAAGATGTATATGACCCAAGGGGAGGTAACCTTGATGACTAAGGTATGGGAAAAATGCTCACTGCCACATTGGTGTCGGGATGGAATAAAGAAATCCATGATAAATTGGTTTCCGCCCATTCTGATTGGCGAGATAAATCAGTCCCAGCACTAATGAGCTTAGCGAGCTCAATACAAAGGAACATAGAAGAAGAATAGAAAAAGAAAGCACTAAGGGTAATGCCAGTGTGTGCCCCTAGGAAACCCCAATAGAAACAGTTTAGAGGGACAAATGAGGGAGAACCCAGAACAGCTAAATATTATAACTGTTGGAGAGTAATTGACTGGCTGGGCTTCCGGTGCTACCAATCATGTCTGAGAGCAGAGGGGGTGATGCCCTTGTTCGCCTGACCCTCTCTGACATGCCATACCATTTTGTAGAGTGTTTGTTGGACACTGGAGCAGACCGCAGCGTTCTCAAAAGAGCTATAGCTGTTATGAAATCCCAGGCACATCAGCAAGCAATAGATCCTATCACTATGGGTAATAGTAGGGTAGATGAAGCAGCCAAGAAGGCAGCTCTCATGATACTCCTACAGTCCTCTGAAACTGTGGAGAATTTGACAATGGACGTCTTAAAAACTCTCCAAAACCAAACAGGTTCCCTAACTCAGAGCAAGTGGAAAAACGCTGGTTGCAAACTGGAAAATGAGGTTTGGAAACATGGGGATGGTAGATTATGTGCACCTACAGTGCTATATCCCGTTTTAGCCAGTTTATCTCATCTCCCTTCCCATGTTTCCAAAGGGGGAATGATTGCAAGTGTTAATAAATTTTGGTTTGCACCAGGTTTCTCACAATTTGCAACTAAATGGTGCAAGAAATGCATGATTTGTGCTAAATACTATCCAGGTAAATTGACAAAGGTGGAGATGAAACACCTTGTAAAACCTGACTATCCATTCCAAAGACTGTAAATAGACTATATTCAGCTGCCCAAATGTGGTGTGAATGAGTATGTTTTGGTGTGTGAAGACATGTTTTCCTCTTGGGTGGAGGCCTGGCTGGTTGCCAAGGCAATGGCAGGTGTAACAGCAAAAAAAGCCAATAACCGAAATTGTGTGCAGATATGGTCTACCTGAAACAGTAGAATCTGATCGATGGACTAATTTTACTGGGCAAGTTTTTGCAGAAATGATGAAAGGGTTGCAGATTAACCAGCATCTCCATACTTCTTACCACCCACAATCATCTGGGAAAGTAGAGAGAGACAATGGTGTTTTAAAAAATAAAATAGCTAAGATCTGTGAGCAGACAAAACTTACTTGGGTACAAGCCTTACCTTTAGCCCTCTTTGCAGTAAGACACACCCCAAAGGGAAAGCATGGCCTTTGAAATTTGAAATTTTGTTTGGTAGACCACCACTAACAGGTCTTTTCTTTCCACAAGAATTACATGGGCAATATGCTTCTCTAACTGATTATGTTGTTCATCTGCATGAGCAACTGACTAATTTGCATGTGAAAGTTTTCTCTTCATTACCAGATCCAGAACAAATAACTGGAACTCACCACCTGCACTCTGGAGACTGGGTGGTGATAAGAAGATATGTGAGGAGACACTTAGAGCCCTGATTTGACAGCCCATACCAGGTGTTACTGACCACGCCCACCTCAATCAAAGTGGATGGGAAACCAAAACTGGATACACGCCTCTCACTGTAGGAAAGTGAACTTCCAGGCCAGTGATAAAAACCTGTGTCAAAAGGGTGAGACCACTGGGGACAAAGAGGGTTAACAAACTACCAAAAATGCATATACTGTCCTGCTTTTTTCTTTGTCCCTTTCTTTGTGTTTTATACCTCTATACACCAGTGAAGGGCGAAAAACGGACAAATTCCATCTGGCTTTTACACCAACAAACTGCCAAGCAGCTGAATGCCACAGACTGTTGGATATGCTAGCATGTTCCTGCCAATCATAAAGGAATCCCTTTAATAGGTGTACCAATATCAATGAATGATTTAAATGTGACAGATTACAGCTATGATGTTCAAATAGATATAGATCACTCTGTTCATAATGCTATCTCAGATCAAGGTACATACTTAGAACTTGCTGGTAGTATTTCTACACCTACAATGTGTATAGGGCAAATGTATGTTAATCACATAGCAAACATGGGAGGTTGCATATTCAGTTTGCCCAAGGTATATGTGGGGGAAACAGATTGTAGAAATGTTACCTTAACATTTAATATGGAACCTAACAAAGCACCATGTGATACAGTAAATGTTGATTGTAACAGTTTATGTTTTTGTTCAACGTTAAAAGCTTTGTGTGCCCTAGGTGTGCCTGTCCTGAACAGACAGACAATGATGAATGGAGTTGTCAAACTCAGTTATATAACAATATGAGATGGTTTCAACTATGGCTGGGAAAACATGGTAAGATGATTCCAATGGTCCTGAAACAAGTATTACATTTGTGGTAATAAAGCCTACTCATGACTTCCCATGGGAGCATGGGGTAAATGTACCATAGGAAGAGTTATACCAGCCATTAGAACACGCTCAAATATCTCAGTGTTTGAAACATCCCTAGGGGAAACAAGGTATAAGCGAGAATTATTCTCATATGCAGATAAAGCCTGGATGTGGTTCCCTGCCTGGACAGGTTGGGGAATTGAGCTAGCAAATAGAATTAACAAATATGCTAGTATCATGGATGGGATTAATAATGAGACTACAAGTTCTATACATGCCCTTAATGAAGAGTTAGCACAAGTTAGAAAAGTGGCTCTGCAGAATAGGATGGCTCTTGATTACCTACTTGCCATTGAAGGGGGGACATGTAAGATTAGTGGTTCGGAATGTTGTACCTGGGTGGAGGATTCCCATGACCAATGGAACCCATTCTCCTGGATGGGATCCATTGGAACCTGGTTTAACAATATGCTTGCAAATCTTTTAAAACCCATAGTGGTAGTGATAGGAGTAATTCTAATATGCCTAATTGTTTGGAAATTGTTAATGATTTGTGTTTCTCATTGCAGCAAAAAAAGATGAAGATACCTATTGTTTAGGGTGACGATACAACAGCCACAGAGATGACAACTGATAACCTGATAACCTAGCTCAGCTACCTGTCTCCCCTGCAGACCCTCCAGTCATTTTAAGAGACAGGTGGAAGATCTCATCTCTGCGAGGGGGTCCCCACAATTGCACCTCATCAGCTTTGGGCCTACTACAGGATTTGAACCTAGGCCTGTGAAGGGATGCAGTTCTGTTTAAATAGAGATTGCATATTTTGTGTTTATGTGTTACCAATAAATATGTGTGAATGCTTAGAGGAAATGATAATTATGTAGGCAGATCTGGAATGGAGGCTCAGCACCCCACTGTCTATGCAGCTTATCTGTATACTCAGTGATATACAGTCTGTCTAAGGGGTTATTTCCAGGTAGGAAGGCTGTTAGTGAAATGAGAAACACAAAGTAATAAAGGCGTGATAATAAACGCAAGGTAATAAATAAATACATGTGAGAAATGGTGAGAAATGTTAGGGAAAAATATTTAATTCTGTATATTTTTCCTTATGTGTTATAATGAGCTGACAATTGTAATTTTTAAGCAGTAACATTTCTTGTCAGTTCAGCTCTTTTCTGCTGTGCATGCAAAATAATTCTTTCAGCTAAGTAGCTGCGCGCCAAACTCTGTATTACTGTGTAGAATGACCTGTTGTCATTATGCTGTAATCCTGTTTAATTGTACAATTATAACTTTTTAAATTTGGACCAGCTGCCTTACGTTGTTTTTTTCTTCAACAGTTGCATCACATCTTGATTATTACCTTTACCAAATTTTCTGTTAAACAAAGGCTTTCAATTTTAAACTACAGAAAAAAAAATACAGATCTTGTTCCAAGTGAAAAAAATTACAGTTAGTTATAGGGCAAAAAGACAAGCCTTTGTTTAATAATGAGAGAGAGTTCATCAGTTGCAATATCGCATTCTGCAATATTTACCACTCCGTGATTTGTTAGTGCTGTTTGTTGGAGCGTAATCGTCGACTTGATTTCTCCTTGTTGATATTTACGCTGCTGGTATCTTTTACCTCTGCGTTGTTGCGGTCTCCATCGTATTCCCCCAGCGATGTATCTGAAGACTCTGCACTGCTTGTGCCTTGCATCTGCTTCAGGTTATATCATCTGAATTTACCGGAAGTGTTGCGCCAATTCGATCCCTCCGGATCATAATGCCATGGGGCCTATTTAACAAAGGTTTGTCGGACCTGATCCAACAGTGCGGATCAGGTCCGACAGACCTCGCTGAATGTGGAGAGCAATACGCTCTCAGTATTCAGCATTGCACCAGCAGCTCTTGTGAGCTGCTGGTGCAGCACCGCCCCCTGCAGATTCGCGGCCAATCAGCTGCCAGCAGGGGGGGTGTCAATCAACCCGATCGTACTCTATTGGGTTGAATTGCGGCGATGTCTGTCCGCCTCCTCAGAGCAGGCGGACAAGTTATGAAGCAGCGGTCTTTAGTCTGAAGTCTTGCCAGAAACATGGGCCCTCAAGCTCCACCCGGAGCTTGATAAATGGGCCCCCATCTGTATACACGACCGGTGTCGTAATCTTGCTCATCTCGAGCGAACTTGGATCTTTTACGTTCCTCAATTGTTTTCTTTAAGTCGGTAATGTTTTTATTTACTTGTGCTAGCAGTTTCGTTGAGTCATCAAGTGAAAGTGTGTCTTTAAGTTCTTTTTCCATCGCAGATAGTTTACTTTGCTGATCCTCTATTTCCTTATTGAGGCAATCGGCTGTGAGTACAATAATGTCCATAGAGCATTTGTTAAGTATTTGCCCAAATTTATCGCAGTATTCACGGTTGTCTTTAAGCAGAGTGGGCCTCCCACTAGGCCACCAATGATCCTCAGCCTGTAGAGTGGGGGATCACCAAAAATAATGTTTTAACGGCGATCCCCCTTCATGACGCCTCAAAGGGGTTGAATAAAGACAGTTGTTTGGATACATAGCACCTCTCCATAGATTAGTAATTGATGAATATAGGCTTACATGTGTACAGATGTAGACGTTGCATAAAAGGTTATGTCTAGGGAGTTTGCTTTTAAAGGGACATGAAACTCAAAATTTGAATTTTATGATTCGGATAGAGCATACAATTTAAACAACTTTCCAATATTCATCTATTATCAAATTTACTTCATTCTCCTTTGTTGAAAGAGGAGTGATGCACTACTAGGAGCCAAGTGAGCCAGTGACAAGAGACATATTTGTTGCCACCAATCGGCAGCTAGCTCCCAGATACCTACCTAGATATGCTTTTCAACAAGAGATACCAAGAGAACAAACCAAATGTGATATTAGAAGTCAATTGGAAAGTTATTTAAAATTGTTTGCTCTATCTGAATCCCAAAATATTTTAATTTTTTTTCGGTCCCTTTAACCCTTTGAGTGCTAAGCACTTTCCCACCTGGGTGCTAAGCTGATTTAATTTATTTTTTTATTTTTTAATTTTGTGAAAAAAAATGTTTTAACTTTACACCATTGGAAAGGTAAGGCAATTACCTTTCACTATACTTTGTATTGACAAATTGTTAATAAAGTTGCGCGGTGACGTCATCAAGTCATTGCGCGTGACATCACCACGCAAAACGTGATGCCCAGGCGATGCCTGTCACTCTACAGGCACGATCGCTGGGCTAGGAGCGGGTGGGAGCCCCCAGATCTCCCTCAAGGTGGTAGAGTGCTAGTGATGGCTCTGAGCCGTCATTAGCACCAGAGTGGGAAACTCTGTGATTGAAATTGCATGCTCTATCTGTTCAGTGTCCCTTATTGATTTTCAAAGTCTGTTAAAGGGACAGCAAATATTTTGAAGTTTTAATAAAAAAAATGTTTGTCTTGTAAACAACTTTTCATTATACATGTTTTGTTTATTTTGCCCCCTTTTCCTGTAATTAAGAGTGTTTTGTATTCTGATAACTTCACAAGCCCACTGTGACAAACCCTACCGTCACTAGGGGCTGTGGGTTAGCCTCCTGCGCACTGATTATGGCTCGTGGAAAAGACCCTCACCCGGCTGACTCATGCCTTATCAGTAAAACAGGTCCCCAGAATCTTAGACTCCACTAAGCCTATTACTGATGAGAGAAGGTCTAGGTGCCCAGGTGCAGGATTGAACATTGTGTGATTATGTTAAACAGAATATAGATGTTCTCTATTGTGTTATCTGGCATCCTGTTTTGTTTTTGTTTTTTGGTTTTACCTTAACTGGAGTCCTGTCTCTTGTTTTGGGTGAAAGGCTGGTGTCAGCTCTCTATCTGCTGGAGGGGTTTGGAGAGCAGGAGGCAGCGTTTGGCGGAAGTAACCAAGCAGGGTACCAGGGTCCGTCACATATCTGTCCCTAATTGCGTTGTGCATAGATTATCAGATAATGAACTATAAAACAGTGATGATTTTGCTAATATAATGACTGTAGCTAGCTTTATCTGCTCCATTAATTCCTGATTGGCTTTTCCAAGAAAGGAATGTGGTAGGTGGAGTTTTGTTACTGATAGACATTTGCAGCAAACAAAATCTTACTGCATTCAACACAATTTTAAACTCATAAACTATGTTCATTTAGTGAAAGACTTCAGAAAAAAATATTGTAATGAACTGCGTTTACGGTCTCTTTATAGAGACAATGTTAACATATTAGGGTGGCACAACCACGCTTTCACACTATTTTTCTTTTTTTTGGGGGGGTACTTTTATTCTGGAAAGGTTGATATTGATTACAAAAAGAGAATTGGAAGCATATATTGACTCAAAGTAATAAGGAAAAGGGTTGATCACACACTTTGAGCTTTATTTATTTTTTTGAAATAGCGTCATTCTAATGGATCCAGGATGTGTATGTTTCCAGTATGGTGAAGGGGGGGGGGGGGGGGGGGGTGACTATGTTGGAATTTTTTTTGCAGATGCAGATTTCATTCTTCTGGGGGGGAAGGGGGGGGGATCATATGCATGTAAATGTTTGAACAATTTCTCACTTTGTAAAAGTATTTTTGCTGTACATTTCCCTTTAATTTGAACAGGACAAGTAAATGTATTAACTTTTCTTTTTTAGGATGCAACATTTCACCTTTCCTATTGGCTGCTTAATTTTTACCAATGTTTGAAAAGCCCACATATGTACATTTAAAAAAAAAAAAAATCTGTCATGATTCAGATAGAGCAGCCATTTTAAGCAACTTTCCAATTTACTCCTATTATCAATTTTTTCTTCTTTCTCTTGGTATCTTTATTTAAAAAAGCAGGATTGTAAGCTTAGGAGCCAGCCCATTTTTGGTTGAGAAATTTGATAATAGGAGTAAATTAGAAAGTTGCTTAAAATGACATGCTCTATCTGAATCGTGAAAGAATAAAATTGTGTTTTCCGTCCCTTTAAGCAGTCTGACTACATTAAAATCAAACACTGGTGACATATATTGAGTTGCTTAAAGGGCCATAATACCCAAATGTTTAAACACTTGAAAGTGATGCAGCATAGCTGTAAAAAGCTGATTAGAAAATATCACCTGAACATCTCTATGTAAAAAAGAAAGATATTTTACCTCAAAAGTTCCTCAGTAGCCACCTCCCATTGTAAAGGATTTCTAAGCAGCATTTTAGTGTGTCTGTCCTGGGACAGCTGAAAGGATGAGCATCGTGAACTCTCATATTATTTCACCAATCAGGTAAAGGAAGCTTACTATGAAATCTCATGAGAGTTAAGTCAAATCTCATGAGATCACAGTAAGAGTTCATGACCTCAGCACTGCTGATGCTGATTGGCTGCTGTTCATTTCTTCATTTTTTTTATTTTTACCTGCAGCTGGGAGCAGCCGAGTATAACTTTTTACTCAGAACTTACTCTGCTGAGCTGAGGAAATTGTGAGGTAAAATATCTTCCTTTTTTATATAGAGATGCTCAGGTGATATTTTCCTGTCAGCTTTTTACAGTTATACTGCATTAGTTTCAAGTGATTTAGCATATGAGTATTATGTCCCTTTAAAGTATTTAAATGTAGGCATTTTGCGAATAATTAGACAAGTATAAAAGTATTTAGAAATAATGGAAAATACACAAAAATAAAAGTTTAAATTACTTTCAAACATGTATTAATATTTGGAGCTATTGCAGTGAAGTGCTTTAGGTGTTTGTAAACTTTAATCCAAATTATATAACAATATTTATAAAAGCAGGGGCACTTTAATTCAATAAAACATTTAAAGATGCTTCCGTTTTAAAATATTTGCCATCAAGTGATGGTAAACACCACGCTGTTCCTCCGCCCGCATCTCATACTTCTTTTCTGTTTTAGATGACTAATCTGGTTTCATCCAATGATTGCATGCCCCACATGGCGTTGAGCCCCTAGTTTTATAAATATTGTTATAATCTGTAGATTAAAATATTAAAGCTTACAATCACTTTAATTACACTATATTTTTAAAACAGTATTAAAAGAGATTTAGATAATTCATGCCATTTTATGATTCAAATAAATGTCATTTTAAGACACTTAAAGTGAAGGTCATTTTTGATGAATTAGTGCCCAATTTTTAATAATCCTATTAAAAACAAGGGCACTTTAATTCATCAAAATTGACATTTCACTCTTTTTCTTCAAAAACGTACCTTTTCATTCTGGCAGCCACTCTAGCGATTCCCACGGCCGTCGGAAGCCTCTGCAGACGTCAGAAATGATGTATCTGGCTTCCTCCAATCACGGTTTCCCCCCCGGGGGAATCTTGGCCTGATGCAACGCCGTGATTGGAGGAAGCCGGATTCGTCATTTTAGATCCGCGAAGATGGCTTGCGACGGGCGGAGGAAGAGCTGGAGTGGCTACCAGAATGAAAAGTTAAGTTCACTTTAAATTCACTTGTTTTTCAAATGTTCGTAGTTCTCCTGTCAGAGCTAGCGTGTTCACAGCTCAGCTCAGTCAGTCATGCACGCATGGTAAATATTCTTTTCTCGTGCCCTACGTGTATGATGTGAAGCGTGTGATAAAGTGCAAAAATGAGGGTGCCCGCTTCCAAAGATTTGGGGCGACGGTGGTGTTATTGAATAATTAATTTGCTCAGGATTTAGAGAGTCTACTATACAACTTAAAAAACCTTATTAAAGGTATTTTCTAAAGTGAATATTGCAGATATTTTGAAATGTGGTTTATAATAAAGAGCATTAATAAACACACTGTTATTGTTTATTAATATAATAGTAGTATTTACTGACCCTTTAACTATAACTTTAATCCCTTTGCAGGAGTTAAACACTATAAAGCAGCAACAGTGACAACAATAAAATGATCTAACATACTAGAGCTTGTTCTTTTTTTAATTTCCCCAAGAGATTCCAGTGTGGTACAAAGCACATTGTTTTGTAAAAAAAAAAAAAAAAGTTTTTAAAGGGATATGAAACCCAATATTTTCTTTTTGCATTCAGAAAGAGCAGTGATTTTAAACAACATTCTAATTTACTTCTACTATAATTTTTTCTTCTTCATTCTCTTGGTGTCTTTTTAAGCAGGAACTTAAAGGGGCATGAAACCAAAATTTTTCTTTCATGGTTCAGCTAGAAGCTGGTATGTTGTTTAAAATTGTATTCTCTATTATTTAATTTGCTTCCAGATATCCTTTGTTGAGGAAATAGCAATGCACATGGGTGAGCAAATCACACGAGGCATCTATCTGCAGCCACAATCAACAGCTACTGAGCCTATTTAGATATGCTTTTCAACAAATGATATGACGAGAATGAAGCAGATTAGCTAATAGAAGTCAATTGGAAAGTTGTTTAAAATCGCATGCTTTTCCTAAATCATGATTGAAATAATTTGAGTTTCATGTCCCTTTAAGCTCAGGAGCCAGCCCATTTCTTGAGCACTATATGGCAGCAGTTTTGTAAGAATGTTATTCATTTGCAAGAGCATTATAGGGAAGCACTATTTCCTGCCATTTAATGCTCGAGTTAACTGCCTAGATATTTCTTCAACAAAGAATATGATGGAAACAAAACAAAATTAAAAAAGAAGTAAACTGAAGCCTTTTTAAATTGTATGCTCTGTCTGAATCACGCAAACATTTTTGGGGGGGTTTCATATCCCTTTAAATGTCCCTGTACATGGAAACCTTTCCAATAATCATTACAAATGTACCTGTGCTGAACAAATTCTTTTTTAAACCTATTCCTAGCTGTTTGTGCTCATTTGCAGAGTTGTAATCAAACAGGATTGGGAGGTACTATGTGAGGAAAGCTACTGGTCACACATAAGAAATAGCTCATGAGTAAGCTGCAAATGAAATGTGTGAGTGCAGCTGATGATTTTTATTCTTCATTCACCTCCAGACACAGAAGGTAAGTGAGATATCCTGTCTTACTATTTGTTTCAGATCAGTGATGTAGACAGATTTAAAGGGACAGTCAAGTCAACATTAATCTTTCATAATTTAGAAAGGGCATGCAATTTTAAACAACTTTGCTTTGTACTCTTGGTATTCTTTGTTGAACGCTAAACCTAGGTAGGCTCATATGCTCATTTCTAAGCCGTTGAAGGTCACCTCTTATCTCAGTGAATTTTGACAGTTTTTCACAGATAGACACTGCTAGTCCATGTATGACATATAGATAGCATTGTGCTCGCTCCCGTGGAGTTATTTATGAGTCAGCACTGATTGCCTAAAAGGCAAAAGAGCTGAGATAAGGGGCAGTCTGCAGAGGCTTAGATACAAGGTAATCACAGAGGTAAAAAGCATATTAATATATAATTGAGTGATCAGATAGATCTCCAGGTGCCTCCAAAGCACAGTATATGTACAAGGATTACAGAGGAGCAATTAGCTGAGTTCTGTATTAATGGATAGGCTTACAGAATTACAGTAAAAAATAAAAACTACAAATACTTTTTGGGCTGCTAAAAATAAAAATGACAATTAAATACTCAGTACTAAATCTGCTTGAACTGAAACTGTGTTACTCTTTTTTTATTAGCTTAATATTAGCGTTTACTGTATTTGGATCTAAGACAAACTGACTGAATAGACAAATTGTAACAGTTATGATGTAAGCAAAGTCTTAAAGGGATGGGCTAGTCAAAATTACTTTCATGATTCAGATAAGGCATGCAATTTTAAAAAACTTTCCAATTTGCTTTTATCATCAGATTTGCTTTGTTCTCTTGGTGATCTTTGTTGAAGGCTAAACCTAGGCTAATTTCTAAGCCCTTGAAGAACGCCTCTTATCTGAATGCATTTGACAGTTTTAAAAAGTGCTGGTTCATGTGTGCCATATAGATAACATTGTGCTCATGCCAAATGAAAGTCTGTCAAAAGAACTGAAATAAGGGGGAAGTCGGCAGAGGCTTAGATACAAGGTAATCAAAGAGGTAAAAAGTTACTGGTCATTACAATTCACGTGACTGTGATTGCTCCTAGCGTAAAGGGACAGTCAAGTCCAAAAAAAAAAAAACTTTCATGATTTAAATAGGGCATGTAATTTTAAACAACTTTCCAATTTACTTTTATCACCAATTTTGCTTTGTACTCTTGCTATTCTTAGTTGAAAGCTAAACCTAGGAGGTTCATATGCTAATTTCTTAGACGTTGAAGATTGCCTCTAATCTGAAAGCATTTGACCACTAGATAGATAACATTGAGCTCATGCACGTGAAGTTACCCTGGAGTCAGCACTGATTGGCTAAAATTTAAGTCTGTCAAAAGAACTGACATAAGGGGGCAATCTGCAGAGGCTTAGATACAAGGTAATAACAGAGGTAAAAAGTATATTAACATAACTGTGTTGGTTTTGCAAAACTGGGGAATGAATAATAAAGGGATTATCTATCTTTTTAAACAATAAAAATTCTGGAGTAGACTGTCCCTTTAAACACTCATGAACAATTTTCAAACTTACTTCTATTATCAAATTTGTTTAATTCTCTTGGTATCCTTTAAAGAAGAGTAATGCTAAGTAATCTGGTTTTAGTCTTTAACAGGCTATGGATGTAGTATTTGCAACTATGTATAACATTGCAAAAACTGCTGCCAGATGGCCAAACACATATGCATGTTCCTGATTTCACCTAGAATTATCTTTCAACAAAAGATTAAAAAAAGAACAAAGCAACATTGATAATAGAAATAAATTGGCAATTTGTTTAAAATGTCATTCTCCATCCAATTTAAAGGGACATGAAACCTATTTATTTTATTTCAAGATTCATACAGAGCATACAATTTTAAAATACTTTTGAATTTACTTCTGCATATAAGGTCTCCCATGAGCCTCTACTCAAATAAATGCACATTAATACATGACAGGTAATCACTATTTCCATTGTCATCACCTGGCTAAAAAAAAAAAAACTGTATATGGGCTTTATTTTAAAGAAAGGATTCTGGCGAATACTCCATGTATTTTTCATTGAAAGAGTAAAATTTTGATTTTTAATTTTCAAGTGCAGCAACATACACTTTTGTTTTGATGTACTTATCCACCATCCAGTTCCCTTAAGTCCTACGGAGCTTATTCTTCACTTTCTGGGTTGGTGACATCACCACACAGGGGCGTGGTGACATCACCACACAGGGGCGTGGTGACATCACCACACAGGGGCGTGGTGACATCACCACACAGGGGCGTGGTGACATCACCACACAGGGGCGTGGTGACATCACCACACAGGGGCGTGGTGACATCACCTGCAATTTTTTTTCTTTTTGCTGTGGATAAATTGTTCCTTCTTTTATTTGTTGAAGGAGCTTCCTGTTTTTTTGTTGTTTTTTTTTAGAATAAATTAAAAGAATAGAGAAAAATGAGTGATTTTTTGCATTGAAAGCACTGCGATGGGTATGAGCTTTGCACCTAGCTATGCCAATCTCTTTATGGGCATCAGGGAGGAGAACTGTTTCAGATATGGTTTGGCAGATATGGTGCAAACCTTGCACTCTAAAAGATCTGCTCTTAATCTGGAAAGGCCCATAATTAAAGCTTGTACATTTGTTTGAAGAGCTGAATAAAAACGATTACGGCCTATGTTTTACTCATAGCTATAGTAAAAACTTTGCTATTTTTCTTGATCTTAAGATAATGGTGGTAGATGAAAAATTTGAGACTTAGGGGCCTATTTAACAAAGGTCTGTCGGACCTGATCTGACAGTGCGGATCAGGTCCGACAGACCTCGCTGAATGCGGAGAGCAATACGGTCTCTGTATTCGGCTTTGCCCCAGCAGCTCTTGTGAGCTGCTGGTGCAACGCCGCCCCCTGAAGATTCGCGGCCAATTGGCCACCAGCAGGGGGTGTCAATCAACCAGATCGCACTCGGTTGAATTGCGGTGATGTCTGTCCGCCTGCTCAGAGCAGGCGGACAGGTTATGGAGCAGCGGTCTTTAGAGGCTCGCCAGAAACGCAGGGCTTCAAGCTCCGTCCGGAGCTTGATAAATATGCCCCAAAAACACACTTTAAAAGTGTAGATTGCAACAATTATATACATGCAGATAGTTGCCATGGAAATATATTATCCCCACTGGACAATGCTTACGCATACAAAAAAATTGCTCCAGAGTAGATGATTTTGAAAGCCAGGTAGCCATTTTGGCAGATAAATTTAATGCAAGAGGATTTAAGGAGGAAACAGAAAAAAGGCACTAGATTATTAAACAAAAAGTAAAGAAATTTCTTTCCATAAGGCAGGGAGAGTTCACGACTTCATTCCTTACTGTTTGGAAAACAATACCCAAGCTCCAGAAGACACTGAAGGAATAACGGGAGGGAACAAACAGGGAACAACAGCCTGCAAAACTTTTCTCTTAAAAGCTGCTTCAGCAGAAGCAAACACATCAAACTAATAAAATTTGGAAAAAGTTTGTAAGGAGGCCTAGATAGCCTCCCTACAAATCTTCTCCATAGAAGCCTCATTATTAAAAGCCCAGGAAGAAGCTACTGCTCTAGTAAAATGAGCCGTAATCCTCTCAGGAGGCTGTTATACTGCCATCTCATAAGCTAGCCGGATGAAACTCTTCAACCAAAAGGACAAGGAAGATGTAGTGGCCTTCTGACCCCTACGTTTACCTGCATAGATGACAATCAAAGAAGAAGATTGTCTGAACTCCTTAATAGCCTGAAGATAGAATTTCAAGGCACAAACCACATCTAGATTATGAAGCAAACGTTCCTTCGCCAAGGAAGGATTGGGACACAAGGAAGGAACAACAATCTCTTGATTAATGTTACAATCTGACACCACCTTAGGATGGTAACCTAACTTAGTCCGTAAAACCGCCTTATCAGCGTGAAACACAAGATAAGGGGGGTCACATTGGAAGGCAGAAATCTCAGACTCTGCGAGCAGAGGCAATAGCCAACAGGAACAGAACCTTCCAGGATAACAGTTTAATGTCAACAGAATTACAAGGGCTCAAACCAAGCCTGCTGCAACACATGAAGAACAAGATTGATACTCCAAGGCGGAGCCACCCTTCTAAACACAGGCCTGATCCTTGTCAGGGTTTTAATAAAGGACTGCACATCCAGAAGCTGGGTAATTTGGCATTGAGACACAAGGCCATATGGTCTATCGCCGGTGTCCCCCATTTGTTACATTTCTCTGCAAATACCTCGGGGTAGAGACCATTACCCCGGGTGAAAGGATTGCCTGCTGAGGAAGTCTGCTTCCCAGTTGTCTACACCCGGAATGTGGATCGCTGATATCACACAGTCATAGGTCTCTGCCCATTCTAAGATCTGAGAAACCTCCCTCATTGCTAAGGAACTCCTCGTTCCTCCCTGATGGTTGATGTAGGCTACCACAATTATATTGTCTGATTGGAATCTGATAAACCGGAACAAACCCAAAATGGGCCAAACCTTCAGAGCCTTGAAGATTGCTCAAAGTTCCAATATATCGATTGGCAAAGTGGACTCCTCCTGAGTCCACAAACCCTGTGCCCTTCTGGCACCCCAAACGGTAGTTACAATCCCCCGGGACGGTCTCAAAAAGCACATGCCTTGGGAGAGGAGATCTTGACAGAGCCACCAAGAGAGCGAGTCTCTCGACAGACTATCCAGTACTATCTGTTGTGACAGGTCAAAATGGTCGCTGTTCCATTGTCTCAGCATGCATAACTGTAAGGGTCTGAGATTGAATCTGGTAAAAGGAATGATGTCCATACAAGACACCATGATTCCCATCATCTCCATACACTAGGCCACCGAAGGTCTCAAGGAGGCCTGGAAGGTACGATATGCTGTAGTTAGCTTGAAACGTCTCTGATCTGTGAGAAAGATCTTCATGGACACCGAGTCTATAACAGTGCCCAGGAAATTTACTCTGGTATTGAGAGTAAGAGAACTCTTTTCCAAGTTTATATTCCATCCATGTGACCAAAGAAGACCTAAAAGGAATTCCGAGTGCTCCCCAGCTAGACGGAAAGATGGTGCATGTACCAAGATATCGTCCAGGTAAGGTGCTACTGTAATAACTTGTGTTCTGGCAACCGCTAGAAGAGTCCCCAGAACCTTTGTAAATTTTCTTGGAGCAGTAGCTTAGCCAAACGGCAGAGCTATGAACTGGAAGAGCTGGTCCAGAAAATCAAACTACAGGAATTGAAAATGTTCATTGTGTATCGGAATGTGAAGGTATGCATCCTTCAGGTCTATGGTCATCATAAACTGCCCTTCCTGAACCAGGGGAAGGATAGATCATCTCCATCTTGAAGGATGGGGAGCTTAAAAATTTGTTTAGACACTTCAAGTCCAGAATAGGGCAAAAAATTCCCTCCTTTTTGGGAACGACAAAGAGGTTTGAATAAAACCCCAGACCTCTTTCTGATGCTGGCACTGGGACAATTACTCCTAAAGAGACTAGATCCAATACGCAATATAAAAAGGCAATCCTCTTCTCTGGTCTTGTAGACAGTCTAGAAAGTAGGAATCTGCCCTTGGGCGGATGAGATTTGAATCCTATCCTGTATCCCTGGGACATGACCTCCGGAACCCAAGGGTCCTAAAAATCCTGAAACCAAGCGTCTGAGAAAAGTGACAAATTTTACCCCTACTCGATCCGATCCAGGATCAGGGACCGCCCCTTCATTTGTTATCGGCGGGCTTCTTTTTCTGTTTAGACTTGTTCCAGGACTGAGCCCGATTCCAAGTACTTTTGGTCTGCTCAGGCTTGGATGAATATTGAGATCATTGGGACTTATAAGAATGAAAGGAACAAAAAATCGAGGATTGTCACCTCTTAGGTCTGATCTTCTTATCCTGTGGTAGGAAGGCTCCTTTCCTTACAGTAATTGTGGAAATTATTGAGTCCAGATCTGGTCCGAATAAGATGTTCCCCTTGAAGGGAAGAGAAAGCAACCTGGATTTAGAAGTCATATCTGCAGACCAAGACTTCAACCAGAGAGCCCGGCGGGCTAGCATCGTTAAATCTGATGTCTTCACATTCAGGTGAATAATCTGTATATTTGCATCACAGATGAAGAAGTTGGCAACTCTTAATGCCCTAACTCTCTCCTGAATATCGTTGAGGGGAGATTCCACCTCAATAAGATCAGACAGAGAGTTGCACCAATATGTAGCTGCACTAGCCACCACAGCTACTGCTGCCGCCGGTTGGAATAAAAAACCTGTGTGTTGGAGCATTCTCCTTAGGAAGGTTTCCAACTTCTTGTCCATAGGCTCTCTAAAAGAAGAGCTATCCTCCAGGGGAATAGTGGTACGCTTAGCTAGTGTCGAAATGGCTCCAACCACCTTAGGGATGAAACCCCACAATTCTTAGTGAGAGTCAGGGACCGGGAACAGCTTCTTAAAAGTTGCTGAGGAAGAAGAAGCAGCTCCGATTCATTCCCATTCATTACTAATAATGTTCGCCATATGAACCAGTACAGAAAAAGTCTGTGGCGCCTTCCTGTCCTCATAAACCCTGTCTAGCTTGGTGATTTTAGGTTCCCCAGGGAGCTTAGCTTCTGGAACCTCTATTGTAGACTGGACATCCTTTAATAAAATGCAAATGTTCAATTTTAAATCTAAAGGAAGGATCCTCTGCCGGTGGAGACATAGTAGCAGAAGTCTCAACCTCAGAAAGTTCACCCTCATCATCAGATAGCTGAGACATACAGGCTAGATTTGAAAGGAATTTGGATGACTAAGTCAGGAGAACTGTGATTAACCTTTCTCTTACGCTTTCCAGAGATAGGCAGGGCACTCAGGGCTGCAGACACTGTCGATTGAAGCTGCACGGTAAAGTCTGCAGGAAAAAGGGCCCCTCCAGAAGGAGAATTAGCTGTGCCATGGAGAACTGCATGTGAAATTATTTGAGTAGACAGGGCAGAAACACTCTCGGGTTGCAGAATCCTGAGAGGTTGATGGCTCAGAGGGACTAATTGTGCTACGGTATTAGCATCCTTCTTAGACTTTAAAACAGTGCTTAGGCAATTGGAACAAAATTGAGAAGGCTGGTAAACCACAGCCCCCTCACAATATAAACAGGTATTATTAATCACTACAGAAGGAGTTGAACCCTCTAAAGTAGTATCAGAATCATCCATAGTTGGGTATGTAATCCCACAGATTGAATCAAAAACGTTACAAAAAACAAAGTGTTTTTTGTTTTTTTGTTTTAATTTATTTATTTATTGAAAAACCCAGAAGGGCGCAGTACAACAAGAAGCAATAAAGTGCATGAAGAGGAAACAATTAGTTCTCATAATTATGACATCATAGCAGAAACTTCACTTCATGGTGTATGTACTGGTCTAGTACAGACTTGAAGTAACCGTCACCCAGCCGGGCGTTTTTTTTAAAAAAAAATGAGCAGAAACCGGGGAAAAAAAGGGGGGGAGGGGAGGGGGGAGAGAGGGGAAAGGGAAAAAGAGAGGAAAGGAGGAGGGGAAGAAGAGGAGGGGGGAAAGGGAGAGGAAAAGGGGGAGGGGGGTAGTCGGCTGAAGGGAAGGAGGGAAAAAAAGGGGGGGGAGAGAGGGGAAGGGAAGAGGGAACCAAAAAACAATCAAGTAACAACTAATACAGCATTAGGGCTCCATAATTAGGCAATAGAGTCCAGGTCAAAAGGCAACATTATTCACATTAAAAGACTCACATCGCTTGATCAATATAATGCAGTTAGAATCTCAGGGTGTTTAACACTTTCAAAGGGGGGGAACAAAACAGTTCCAGTTAACGTAAACAGTCAATAGTGACAACAGAAACCAAGCCTTTTATCAAGGTAGCAGCACTCAACTCAGCAGCTTGTAGCAGGCCAACAGGGCTTCGGGTTCATTGAGGGTCGCTGGGGAGGAGACACCCGTTCCATCCTGAATGGTGTATAATATGTTTCCCCACACATCTATGCAGGAGGGGCGTGAAGAGATAGAAAAGTGAGAAAGGTATGGGAGGTAGGAGGTGGGGGGGGAAGAGAGAGGGACGGAGGAGAAAGAAGGAGGAGAGAGGGGTTGGTATGTTTAAGAGTCAGTTAATCTACCTGTGGGCCCTTGGCCTCTCAGACTCTCTGTCATCATGAATGTACTATTGGCAAAGGGCGAAATGATCTGTGCGCGTATGTTGGTGGGTAGGGTCAATAAATAAGGTTCCCATTTCTTATAAAAAGTCTTAATTCTCTTCTCTAGGTCTCCCTTTACGTCCGCCTGTTCAATTAGTAGTTGTGCGTGCAGAAGACTAGTAAAGTGTGTGATGTGTGGTGGTTTGTTGGAGACCCATTGTCGTAAGATTAATTTCCTGGCTATCAGGATGGCAGTATTAGTAAAGCGGTCTTGCGGGGCACTCTGTGTGTGTCCCCTGAGAAAGAAAACATCATGCATTGTTAAGGTCAGTGTTGCACCACACACTCCCTTCAACCAGTACTGTATCCTGTTCCAATATTGGGCTATTTTGGGGCAACCCCAAAACAGGTGGGTGATGTTGGGGCTAGGTAAAGAGCATTTAGGACATGAGTCTATCGCACCTGGGACCCACTTAGCTCTAAGGTAAGGAGTGATGTAGCTGAAATGTATGAACTTGAGGTGCATCTCTCTGTAACTCATTGCCAGCGTGCTAGTAGTAAGCAGCCTAAAGCTGCTTGAAATAGTGTCCTCACTAATGTTAAGGTTGGTGCAACAGGTCCATTTGGCACTCAGCTGCTGCGTGATCTCTGCAGTTCTACATGCTACAATTGAGCTATAGATGTAAGAAATGGAATGTGATCCCTGCTTGGTCAGAGAGCAGATGGTGTCTATTGGGGTGCCAGTCTTGTCGCCAAGGCCCTCAGTTAGCAGTTTGCGGGCGTAGTGGGTGGCTTGAAGGTATGCAAATGTGCTGTGTCTGGGAAGGTCGAATTTATCTTGTAGGTGCGCTAATGGGAATATGGTGTTAGTAAGAGGATTTATTATCTGCAAGATTGTGCTTAGCCCCTTTTCTTCCCACTGAGCAAATATTCGCATGGTCATACCAGGGAGGAAATAAGGATTGCCTCTCAGCGGGAGATGTTTAGTAACTGCAGTGGGGAGCTTCCACCACTTGCATAATTTTACCCAAGCGCGCAGTGGATCCCTGAAAAGAATGCTGTCCTTGATTTGGGTGGGTAGGGTGTGTATGGGGGCATGCAGAAGGAAAGCTAAGTGGAGAGGGTGGGCTAGGGATTTTTCCAGCTGCTCATCATTAAAGATTGACGTGCGCGCTAGCCAATCGAATACTATTTTTGCCAGTGTCGCCCAGTTGTACCACTCAATGTTCGGAAGTTTTAGCCCTCCTTTGTCAGTAGGTAATGCCAGCTTTGTTCTGCTGATTCTATATTTTTTTGAGTTCCACGCAAAGTCACTAAAGGCACTAGATATGCTCCTCAGGTCCTTCTGCGTCATTAGCAAGGGAAGCAACTGCAGCGGGTATAGCAACTTGGGCATTGCTATCATTTTAATTAGACTCACTTGGCCTGACAGGGGTATTGGCAATTTAGACCAGCTCGCTAACAGTGAGCGGATATGTCAGAGAACTGGCGGAATGTTTAGTTTGTATATTAAGTGTGGGTTGACATGCAGGTAGATACCCATGTATTTGAAGGAGCCATTCGTGACCCTAAGCAGGGTTTGTATGGGTGTAGGGGGCTGCGAGCTAGGGAGGTATGTCACCTCCGATTTGTCTAGGTTCACCTTGTAGCCCGAAATGACTCAGAATTGCTGAAAAGTAGAGATAAGCCTGGGCAAGGTGTCATGAGGTCTGGTTACATATAGGAGTAGGTCGTCAGCGTACAGTGAAAGATGCAGTGAATGAGACCCTATCTGCAACGCTGGCAGCTTATTTCTGATATAGATAGCTAGGGGTTCTATGGCCAGGTTAAACAGCAGGGGTGATAAAGGACACCCCTGCCTAGTGCCTCTTTTGAGGAGAAAGGGCTGGGATACCTCCCCATTCACTATCACAGAGGTGCGGGGGCTTTGATATAGTGTTTGTACGAGCCTATGAAAATCTCCAGCAATGCCGAATTTGTCCAGGGCAGTCAAGAGGTGGTCCCATTCCACCCTGTCGAACGCCTTTTCCGCGTCAATAGATAGGAGGCAGGCCTCCGGGAGTGTATCAGGGTCATTTTTATTACTGTCTTTTCCTTGCCAATAATGCTCTATCACTGACAGGGTCTTACGTATATTAGTAACTGAGGAGCGTTGTTTCATGAATCCTGTCTGATCTTTATGTATGACTGATCCTAGCACAGAGGCTAGCCTGTTTGCCAGTATGGCCATAAAGAGTTTATACTCACTGTTTAGAAGTGCTATTGGCCTATAAGAGGCAGGGGATGTCGGGTCTCAATCTGGTTTCAAGATTAAGCACATAAGTGCATCAGCGAAGTCAATTGGGGGAGTTGCCGTTCCCTTCAAGTAAGCTGTAAATGTCTGGGCCAACAGGGGACTGAGTTCCACTTGTAGCAATTTATAGTACTCAATTGGTATCTTATCGGGGCCTGGGGTCTTACCTAGCTTAGCTGTTTTAATGGCTTTCAGCACTTCCGACGTTTGGATTGGGGTGTTAAGGAGATCCAGGCTGTCTGAACTGAGGGAGGGGGGGACTATTTGCCTCCAGAACTCATCCCTATCCTTCTGTGTGCATGGCTGTGCTGTATAAAGTGTGGAGTAGAAGTTTAGGAATTCTGACATAATGGATTTAGTGTCTGAACGCATTCCCCCTTGTGTCTGAATTGAGGGAATTACAGATTTTGGTTTAGCAAGTTTTACTACATTAGCTAACAGCTTTCCAGTCCTATCTCCAAATCTATAAAACCGGCCCTTTCTATGTGTCTGAAACATATGGTCCTGCTGAGCCAGGGCATCTTCCCTAAATTTCTTTTTCTCATAACATCTATCTCTACATTGGGGGGAGGGGTGCACTAAGTATTGGTTATAAGCAGCTGTCATTTCTGTTGCAGTGATAGTGTCTGTCCTTTTTCGTTTAGCATTATAGTGGGCAGTAAAGCTAGTAATTTGTCCCCTCATGACTGCCTTAGATGCTCCCCAGAAAGTTCCCGGCTCGCGGAGGTGTGGGGCGTTAAAGGTATAGTACTCATTCCATTGGGCTTTTAAATGTTTACTAAATTCAATGTTGTGGTATAGGTATGTAGGAAATCTCCAAGACTTTTGAGTAGGAGAGCTGGGTTTGGGGCCTAGCAGTAGCCATATGGGTGCATGGTCCGAGATTATAATGTCTGCGATATCTGTTTGTGGGATTTGCACGTGTAGCTGGCCAGAACACAAGAAGTAATCTATGCGTGAGAGAGTCCTGTGCGTTTTGGAGGCGCACGTAAAGTCCCTCCTAGTCGGGTTGCGGGAGCGCCACAGGTCTATGAGATCCAGTGAGTTCTTAAAGGTTGCTATTATATCTGTCTCTTTTTTCCGCCTACTAGCGTGAGCCCTTTCCTGAACTCAAATGTGTGCATCAGTTCTACGATCTAGTGGTAAGTCCTGGGCCAGATTAAAGTCGTCCCCCCATTAAGATTGGTGTATCAGCCAGTGCGGCTAAGTGGGTCTTGATGGAGTGCCAGAATAGTGGTCTGGGCTTGTTAGGGCCATAAATATTGCATAGAGTGTACGTTTGGCTGTCTAGCAGCAAGCTGGCTACGATGTATCTGCCTCTAGGGTCTATCTTGATGGGAGTGATTTGCACTGATAATCCTTTTCTCACCAGTATAGCTACTCCTCTCTTACATCCTTCTGTGGGAGTGTAGTAAACCCTGTCCACCCACCTACTTTTTAGTTTCTCATGTTCCGCCCCCGTGAGTCGCGTCTCCTGCAGGAGAGCAATGTCAGTGTGTAAGCGTCCCAGATGTTGCAAGATGATACTTCGCTTGGCTGAGGAGGTAATTCCTCCCACATTCCACGACACAATTTTAAGGGGGCGCACCATAGTGTTGAGGGAAGAGAGGTATGATCGATAAGTGCCTTTCAGTGGATGCAAAGGTTATAGGCTTAAACTGTCTTTGTTTGATTGTGGGGGGAGGGGTGAATTGTGTGAACGGTCTTCCAGGAGAGTGAAAAACAGAAGTCTTGTGTTTGAGAGGGTATGACTGGTGCTTGAGTGACTTACAGTTTAAGGTGCCTGCGGGTAACAAGCTGGACGGAATTCGGGCGCCCCTCCCACAGCCTGAGGAGAGATAAATGCATACATGTAAAAAGATTACAACTTGTTCTCCAAGAGATGGAGAAAATAGAAGGGGGCAAGAGGAACACACAGAGGGTGGGGTCAGGGCGAAGGAGGGTAGGGAGGACACACCAGGCAAACAAAACAGAAAGAGACTGGACATCAAACCCCCAAGCGAGGTAGATATACATGTTACCCGGGTCACTAGGGCTGGCCCGGGGCATATACACAGATAAACACATGCAGACAAAAACAAATACTTAGTCCTTGAGTTAGATACCAGGAGAAGTCTCTGGTATAGGGCATCCATTCTGTAGCTTGAATGAGGCTAGAGGATGAATGTATACAGAATGTCCCTTCAACCCTCGCCATTGCGGGTTTCAGCATCCAGGAACTCTTGTAGCTGTTTCGGATTCAAGAAGAACTTGGGACCCTCGGGTGTCGTCAGGCTCAGCTTGGCCGGATATAATAGTGAGGCTTGTCATCCCATGGAGTGCAGCTTGGAGCAGAGGGGTGCGAACTCTTTCCGTTTTCTGGCTACCTCAGCGGAAAAGTCTTGGAAGATGAGGAGTTTGTGACCTTCATAACTAAGGTCAGGTGTAGAGCGATATGCTTTTAGAACTGCCAACTTTTCCTGGTATCTCAGCATTTTGAAAATGACCTGCCTTGGTCTTTGATTAGGCTTGGATGGCAAGGAGTCCGGGCCCAGCCTATGTGCCCTCTCGATATCAAGCAGCATAGTCTCCTGGTCCATTTTCAGTAGTTTAGGCAAGGTGTATGCAGTGAATTCCAGTAAGTCTTTGTTTTTAATGGACTCAGGGACCCCCACTATCCTCAGATTGTTGCGGCGAGATCTATTTTCAAGATCATCTAGTTTATCTTGTAACGCGGAGTTGTGTCGTTCTAAGCGTTGTATGGCTATAGTAGATGTTTGTTGGGAGTCCTCCACATCAGATATCCTTTGTTCAGCATGTTGTAATCTATTGGCATATTGCCGAATCTCAGAAGTGAGGGTGTCCATTCCTGCCTGTAGTGTTTCCATCTTAGGCAGAAAAAAGGCTTTAAGGTCCTGGAGTAGATCAGGAGGCGGTTCAACGATGATGTCTCTTTGGGCAGGGGAGGGAGGATCTTGATGGATTTCAGCGGCATTCTTCCTCGTCTTGTCTGCTGTTTTTTGCCTGCTAGACATGATGGGTATAGCTGTGATGCAGATACCTTAAAATATTTATCGACTTTCATAAGGGAAGTTGTTCTCTGCCCTCTTTCTACACGTGGTTGTGAAGAGTAATCTCCGTTGGGATATGTCGCTTGTACTGCAGCAACAGAAATTACAGCAATGTATCTGAATGGTTATATGCTCCGCAAATTTAGACAGGTCTGGGACCTAGGCTGCATGGGTACAGAGCTCTATGTTGCAATGCCAGCAGCTCAGTGAGATTTTTTTTTTTTTTACTCTGCAGCAGCATTCAGTATATGTACTTCAAGATGGCTTAGCAATGGGGGTGCTTTTGATAGAGGGGGTCAGTATCTACAGTATCTACAGAGGAGAATGCAGTTCTGGGGAGGGTACGAAATAATGTCCTGGATCTTGCTATTGTAGGAGTAATAATAGTGGGGGGGTATGTTGTTTGGCAGTGTGCGTTGGACAGGGAGTGTGCAGCAGGAGGGTGGTTGCAATGCTGGTGGTACTATAAAGTGACTATTGCTCCTGCCACTCTGGAAAGCACCTGCACAGATTTAGTGCACCCCTACCAGGCCTACCCCTGAGATATTATTAGGAGCCACGTCCCTAGTCGCCTTGTTCTCTTTCCAGTGTATCCCCACAGTCTCTAGATCAGTATCAAAGTGTCTGCCTCCAAAAATAACCCAAGATGGGTGCCCTTAAAGGAGAGAAGCTTCAGTTGCGTAGATTGATTAGGGGAGCAAGATGGCGGCCGCAGTATAGGCCGTGCGTGTGGTACCCTTCTCTCTTTAGCGCTGTGGTTCAGGTCAGTTCACCTGTGTGTACTCTACTATGGCAATGTCCGCCACCAGAAAAAAGAAAAAGAAAAAATAACCCAAGATGGGTGCCCTTAAAGGAGAGAAGCTTCAGTTGCGTAGATTGATTAGGGGAGCAAGATGGCGGCCGCAGTATAGGCCGTGCGTGTGGTACCCTTCTCTCTTTAGCACTGTGGTTCAGGTCAGTTCACCTGTGTGTACTCTACTATGGCAATGTCCGCCACCAGAAAAAAGAAAAAGAAAAAATAACCCAAGGTGGGTGCCCTTAAAGGAGAGAAACTTCAGTTGCGTAGACTGATTAAGGGGGCAAGATGGCGGCCGCAGTACAGGCCGTGTGTGTGGTGCCTTTCCCTCCTTACCGCTATGGTGCAGGTCGAGTCACCTGTGTGGCCTCTATTAGGACAGGTTGGGCAAAGTCAGGGATTCCATCACCGGATCAGAGGAACACCACTCCTGTGTCTTTTCTTCTGCCGCTCCTAGCGTGGCTCTGTTCTGTGGGATCCCAAGTTGCGGGTGTGACGTCCAGGGGCTAGGGCAGATGGAGCGCCCTTCACTAGCAAAAAGTCAGCTGACGGTGACCAGAACAGGGTCCCCCAGCAAGACAAACAATGTGGGTCACTGGATGATCGCCAAACAGCAGCTAAAAAGTCACATTTGATGTTCTCATGTGCGGAGCTCTTGCTACTTGCTTCCATCCAGTCAAACAAAGTGTTTTTTATTATAAAATGAACCTTTACATATCCCAATGGCTTGGGCACTCACTACCTCCTAGACCCAGACAAATCATCAGGAAAAATGCTCTCTCTGGAGTGCTGTCTGCTACAGGACTTCCCCTGCTATGCAAAAGAGTGTAAAGCTAATATGAGCTGCACAACACTAAAAAGTGAAAGTGAAACCTGTTTGTTCCAAATCAAAAGCACACAGTCTTATGAGCCCAAACCAAATGCAGTCCAAAAAAAAAATCCCCATGACTGTTCCCAATAATCTCCCTAAAGGAGATAGTCATCCCTGATCCTATTAAGGTATAAAGGAGTTACACTGTGACCCTATACAGCAGTCCATGCTATAGTAAAAAAGCAGACTTACCCTCCAGGATCAATGCTTTGGAACAGATACAGCCTCTCAAGTGTAACAGTCTTGACTAGCGACGCCTCTGACAGGGACTTGAGTGAATAAAAGCAGAAAGTGAAACTCATCAACACTCATTGCTCAGGAGTTGTTAGCTAACAGTCTGGATGGTTTTGCAGAAAAACTTTCTCTGCATCTCCAGGCTCTAACTTTCACTACTTCAAAATCCAGTCCTCTCTTTCAGGGAACATACCCATTATAGGACTTATACAAATCTTCTGACATTTCTCTGCCACCTCCTCTAGTGACGAAAGGCAAAGAATGACTGGGAGGATAGGGGAAGTGGGAGGGATATTAAAGCCTTTGGCTGGGGTGTCTTTGCCTCCTGCTGGTGGCTAGGTGTTGTATTTCCCAACAGTAAGGAATTAAGTCATGGACTCTCCCTGCCTTATGGAAAGAAAATGTGATTTATGTATTGAAATGCACATGTAATTTACTCTATATAGGTGAAACGCAGAGATGTCTTAGAGACAGACTAAGAGAACACATATGTAGTATTGAGAATAAAATAGAAGACATTCATTTGTATAAACACTTCAAAGAAGTACACAAAGGGAGAATTAAATATATTTTATATTGGGGTATACACAGGGTACAAGGACACTGGAGGGGAAGGAATATAGAAAATAAGCTCCTTATTAAAAGGGACATAAAACCCAAATTTTTTCTTTCATGATTAAGATAGACCATAACATTTTTTTTTTTTTTTATCTTTATTTTATTATCAGCAATGGGTCATAACAAGAAAGAAATCATAGAGAATTAAGACCATTACATTGTATATACATTCCATTTTGGCATTGAATCAACAATCAACACAACATTATTCTCTATCGTCACATTGCTGAGGTTTTCACTTTATAAACAAACAAAAAAAAAGAAATAGAAGGAAAAGGGGGGGAAAAAAAAACACACTAACATTCTTATCCAGTTATGAACAATTATACAATCAGGTATTAGTACTAAACATACCAAATTTGTACTGTATACTCATCATTTATGAACAAAAAATGTCAAGGGGGACTTATCTCTTTTTAGTATATGAACTATAACTCTGGCTACTGAGGCCTTCCAGCCCCTACCTCTTAACAAGTCTCATCTTAGTTATCCTTCCACGATAATTGGAAGAGAAGGAGAGAAAAAAAAGGGGGGGAGGGAGGGAAGAGGGAAGGAAAAAGGGGAAGAGAGGGAGGGATTAACTCCACTTCTTTCCACTTATTCTGCTCCTATTATCAGGCATCAAGTAGTACTAGCTCTGAGTTTCTAAACGGAAAGATCATGTAATCTATTTCAGTCGTCAGTGTCTCTTTACTCCAACATCCACTGCTCCTTAAGGCAGTTTCTAACCTCCGATATTGTAGGAATCCTATGTTTTTTCCAATTTTTAAAAATTAAGTATCTGGCTGCTAAAATTGACAAGATTATTAGTTTTTCCTGGGGTTGATATTCTTCATTGAATCTTATACAGTATATGATCTGTGTCAATGTAAGAACCAGAGGGGAGACTTTCAATGAATTGTTAAATAGTGATGTCGCAAACTTAAAAATTTCGGTTCGCGAACTGCGGACTCTAACTTCCGCTATTGTTCTCGAACCGGGCGAACCGCCATTGACTTCAATAGGCAGGTGAACACAAGGACTCTTTCTGGCCAAAATAGTGATGGAAAAGTTGTTTCAAGGGTACTAACACCTGGACTGTGGCATGCTGGAGGGGTATCCATGGCAAAACTCCCATGGAAAATTACATAGTTGATGCAGAGTCTGGTTTTAACCCATATATGCTGTGTGAGCCTGAGACACAGGCCTGATAGAAAATGAAATTAGATTACACTAGCAAAATCATTTAAAAGTAGTTTTTTTTAAATTTACAATAATGTTAAGCAGATATGAGTGGTGGCTGCTGGCACAGCAATTAACCACAGTGTATGCTGTGTAAGCCTGACACACAGGCCTGATAGAAAATGAAATTAGATTACACTAGCAAAATGATTTAAAACTTTGGTTGTTTAAATTTACACTAATATTAAGCAGATATGAGTGGTGGCTGGCACAGAGTAATTAAGCACAGTATATGCTGTGTGAGCCTGAGACACAGGCCTGATAGAAAATGAAATTAGATTACACTAGCAAAATGATTTAAAAGTTTTTTTTTTTTATAAATTTAAAATAATGTTAAGCAGATATGAGTGGCGGCTGCTGGCACAGCAATTAACCACAATGTATGCTGTGTAAGCCTGACACACAGGCCTGATAGAAAATGAAATTAGATTACACTAGCAAAATGATTTAAAAGTTTTGTTGTTTAAATTTACACTAATGTTAAGCAGATATCAGTGGTGGCACTAATCACAGTATATGCTGTGAGCCTCACACACAGGCTGAAAGCCAGGCAAATGCAAATAAAATTACAAATAAAAAAAAACAAAAAACGACTGAAGTTCTAGCCCTAAAAAGGGCTTTTTGGGGTGCTGTCCTTACAGCAGAGATTAGATGAGTCCTTCAGGACTGTAGTGGACACTAAATACACTAGCCTAGCTATCTATTTCCTTATAATGTCAGCAGCAGCAACACTTAAGCTCCTCTCACTAAGAAAGCAAGATCGTAATGAATCTAAAATGGCTGCTGCCCAGGAGTTGGGAGGGTCTGAGGAGTTGGGAGGGTCTGTCTGCTGCTGATTGGCTCAAATGTGTCAGAAGGCTGTGAGATACAGGGTCAATGTTTCCTCAATGATGACGAATAGGGGGCGGATCGAATATAGCATATGTTCGCCCGCAGCGGCGAACGCGAACAAGCTATGTTCACCGGGAACTGTTCTCCGGTGAACCGTTTGCGACATCACTATTGTTAAACCAAAATTCTAATTTATACCAGAAATGTCTAATTTTTGGGCATTTCCATAACATATGTACCAAGTCTGCTGCAGGAAAGGAATATTTAGGGCATTTGTTAAAGTTTAAATTGCGTAATTTATAGCCTTTTTCAGGGGTGAAATATGCTTTATGCATTAGTTTGACATGTGTTTCTCTCCAAGTAGCAGAGAGAGTAGCCTGAGATACTTAACAAATCCATTTTTGAAAACATTTTGAATCTATATTATTAGGAGGGATCAACAAGTTCCAGTCTGACACGATTTGTTCTAGAAGAAGAACTCCCTTACTAGCACTAAGAAGAAGATAACATGGAGTTATTGACATGTGTCCACTTTTAATTAACAACAGCCAGCTTTCCAGTTTTCCCAAGGCCCAGCACCAGCCTACATCTTTTACCAGTTCTAAGATATAATGCCTTATTTGCAAATATGCCATGTTAGATATGTTGAACTCACTTTTAAATTCCTCAAATGTTTTCACACCTTTTTTTTTTCCTTGTTGATAAGTTGCTGGGCCCTTTCCAGGCCCAAATTAAACCACTTTTTAAATATTGCTGAATGGAGGCCAGATTGAAATTTTGGATTCCCCATTATTGGTCAATACTGAGAGGCCTTGCAGTTAACTTTTAGCAGGCTCCCTATTTTCCACCAGGCCTTTAATGAATTCAAAAAAGATTTGAGCCTCTTAATTTCCACGGGCAGCCCTTTTGGCTCACAATGAATCAGCCCTACTGGAAGAAATGGATTACAAATGCTTTCTTCAAGTGAAGTATTCGATACGTAATTTTTAGAAAAAATCCAATCCGTCACCGTACGTGCCAGAAAGACCAAGTTATGCAATCTAATATCTGGTAGAGCTAGACCTCCATATTCCTTTGCAAGCGATAGTTTGAATAGGGATATCCTTGATCTTTTCTCCTGCCATATGAATCTTCTAACTGCACTATTAAGTGAACAGATATCCTTCTCAAAAACTATAATTGGGGTATTCTGTAAGACGTATAACAACTTTGGAAGAAGAACCATTTTGTATAATGCTACTCTTCCAGAAATAGATATTGGTAAATTTTGCCAGGTTTTCAATTTCTCTCATATACTTAGTAAAATTGGAATTATATTAAGATTATAAAGATCGGTAGGTTTAACTGGAATTGAGATTCCTAAATATTTAAATGATTCAGAGACCACTTTAAACGGAATATCAACGAAGGAATCGCTATTTTTTCTGAGTCAATATAACTCTTATTTTGACGCGTTTACCTTGTAAGGATCCAAATTGTTCAATTATACACAGAAGTTTAGGTATATTTGTCTTAGCATTTGCAATGTAAAGAAGTATATCGTCCGCGTATAACGCAATTTTCATCTCATGCTTACCTATTTTAATGCCCTCAAGACAGTGTCTAACCATAAGCGCTAGAGGTTCTATGGCTACGTCAAAAAGAAGAGGTGAAAGAGGGCATCCCTGGCGCGTACCCCTCCCGAGTATAATTTCTGGAGATAAGGAATTATTAACTAACAATCTCGTTCGAGGTTCATTGTACAGATTTTTTATGAAATTGAGAAAATTATCTCTGAACCCGAATTTATCCAGAGAAGTGAACATGTGGCTAAACTACACCAAATTGAAGGCTTTCTCAGTATCAATTGAAACTATTGCGAGATCTGGGGTGCACTCTATCTGCCCCCTACCCATTGCCTCCAGATTCCAGAAGCACTCCGTTGTCACCAGAACCTCTCTGATTTTAGAGGCAGAGTTTCATTTGTGAAGAAACCCTGCTTCATCTATATGGATAATGTGTGGGAGACACCTCTGGAGTCTACGTGCTAAAATTGAAGTCAAAATCTTGTAATCAAGAGTTCAAGAGAGCTATCGGACGGTATGACTCCTTAAGTGTGGGATCTTTTCCCCCCTTAAGCACTAAGGTTGTGTATGAAGCAGAAAAACAAGATGGTATGAATTTGCCATTAATATAAAAGTCGTTGTAAAGTTTACACAAATATGGAACAGTTTCTTGAGAGAGAATCTTAAAAAACTCATTTGGAAGACCGACAGGCCATGCTGCTTTATTTAGGGACAATTTAGAGATAGTTTTTCCAATTTCTTCCTCAGAGATCGGGCTATTAAGACTATTAACTGTTTCCGCTGAGATTGTGGGGCAGTTAATTCTGCTCCAAAATTCTGCAGATTGGACTTCATCAGCAGTTTGAGGAATAGAGATCCTGATAATATTTTACAATTACCTCTGAAATATCGTCCATTTTTGAGAGAATCCTCCCTTTATACTGGAGTTTGTCAATCAAAGAAGACTTTTTTTTTCTCTTTTAACCAACTTGGCTATTTTTTACATTTATTATTAAGATATCTTTTAAATTTTAGATAAATTGCCAAATAATAAGGAAAGATAAATCGTGCTGGTGAGCCTTTTGGGCGATTTAAATGTTTCTCCAAAATAATAGGAGAATGTTCGGACAGGACAATAGGTGTTATTCCTGTCTTTATTTTCATTGTGCATAACCGTTCATCAGCCAAAAATAAATCTATTCTTAATAGCATTTTATGAGCCTTAGATAAACAAGTATAGTCCCGTACATCAGGATTCTGAAGCCTCCAAATGTCCTTCACTCCTAAATTTTGCTTGATTTTTTAAACATATTTGTTTCTAAATTATCTCTTTTATGTTTTGCTTGTTTAGAGCTCTGCCTTAATCTATCCAGAGGACATTGTGGGGCCATATTAAAATCACCTCCTAATACCAGATACCCTTCAAAATAAGAAAGTATTTTAGATTGCAATATGTTCCAAAATTCAGAATCAAAGACATTAGGTGCATAAATATTACATAATGTATAAATTTGTTTAGCGATTTTGATTTTCAACATTACATATCTCCCCTCCGGATCCACCCTAGAGTGTATAATTTCAGACTCAACCCTCTTCCCTATCAAAATGGCCACCCCTCTTTTCCTCCTAAAACTAGGTGCAGCAATTACATCTTTAATCCAGGAAGCCTTAATTTTCATTGTTTCTACCAAATGTAAATGTGTTTCCTGCAGGAGCACTATGTCTGCTTGCATCTTTCTCATATGAGAAAGGATGACTTTCCTTTTTATGGGGGTCAAAATGCCCCCCACATTCCATGATACTAATTTAAATTCATCTGGTTCTTTTGTCATTTATCTAAGGGGAAGGAAGGATTAAGAAAAAAGAGAGAAGGAGGGGGAAGACAGGGGAGGAAAGAGGAAAAAAAAAAGAGGGGGTGAAGGGGGGGCATCCCCCTGCTCCCCTCAGTCCGAAAGGATCCCTATACAGGGCCTGCATTTCATTAAATGAATACAAAATATAAACTTCTTCTTTGACAAAAACTTTAAGTTTTGACGGATATATTATAGTTGCTCGGTGCCCCTGCTGTATAAATTTTGTGCATATCGGTGCCAGTTCCCTTCTTTTTATAGCCGTTTCTGCTGAGAAATCCTGAAAAAGGAGTATTTTGGCTCCTCCAATACTAATAGGTTGTTTTTTTCTAAACTGCTGAAATATGTTAACCTTGTCTAGGTAATTCAAAAATCTTGCTATTAATGGCCTAGGTCTTCTATTACCTCTGTTATCTGTCTGG
Organism: Bombina bombina; assembly: GCF_027579735.1. Lineage (NCBI taxonomy): Eukaryota > Metazoa > Chordata > Amphibia > Anura > Bombinatoridae > Bombina > Bombina bombina. The sequence goes on along the minus strand of NC_069505.1, from coordinate 534,844,632 downwards.
GACGACCCTATTCTGTGCACTCTTTCAACTATTATCTGCGTATGAGGCATTTCAAGAACCTGGACTAACGTTTCTGTTATAAACAAGGTTACATTTTCAAATTGTTTTCCCTCAGGTATTCAAATAATCCTAATATTTCTTCTGGACCGGTTCTAAAGGTCCTCTAATCTAATCTGCATTTTATGGGTCTTTACATTTGTGTCTTCTGTGCTGGAGCTATGTGAGATAGTTAGGTCCTCAAGCTCTGAGACCCTTTGCTCTACTTCCTGAATTCTGCTAGAAAATTGTCTGATTTCCTGGGTAAGTACCAAAATATCATGTTTAATTTCAGATTTCAGAGTATCAAATTTAGGAGTCAGAGCCTCAGAAATGTTGGTGACCAGATTTTGAATAATCACAGCCTCATTAATAGGTGTTGATTTTACTGCAGCAATGTGTGTATCTGCGGAAATATCGAGGGTGCCTTTAGATTTCTTGTCTTTGTGTCGACCCGCCATGGCTGGAGAAGGAGTCTTGGTGCAAGTGTTGAGGAATCTATCCATGTGCCAAGTGCTTGAAAGTGAAAATTTTAAGTGAATCGGAGGGAATAATCCCAATGAAGGAAGAAAAAAAAAAAAGGGGGGAGAAAAAGTAGTGAGGAGAGGAATTCCCCACTATGGGGCACTAAAGGGGGTGAAGGGAAGGGCCCGTGAAGATAAGAGTGATTGAGAGCTTAAGTGCAAAACCTGTGAAAAATATTAGAGAGAGTGAAGGTGGAAAGAAAAAAAAAAAAAAAAAGATTTTTTTTAAGAAAAATTATTAAGGACTGTTCTACCAGTCAATGGCAGTACTAACACTGAGTCAATTCCGCCCCAAGACGACCAGGAATTTTAGTCTATCCTATCAGACAGAATTAAGCACGCCGTGCATTTTTCCAAAATTTACTGTAATCTATACTCCTTGCCTTGGAAGAGAAGGATAATTATGATATCAGGAATATATATTTATAGTGAGTAAACCTTATTATCACGCCATCAGTTGTTAATTTGTGAGGTGAGATGAAATAAGGGAACACAGATTTCTAATCAATCAGCTGATCTAATCTTAGCCCCTTTTCAGCGATAGATACAATCTGTTCCCAGCTGAGAATTGATCTCTAATGTTCAACAAGTAAAAGAGGAAAGAAAAGAAATGATTCCTCTGTATATATACAACAGAGGTCTGAATGGACAGCCAAAAAAAGAGAATTAGGTCCAGCATAAACCTGACGCTAAAAGAAAAATTATTTGTTTAGCTTAGTATATTAAAAAGTAAAGGCCTTTTAGTCTAAACAGATTTCTAAAGTATCTAAACATATAAATTTTCAACACATCAAATCATATCACATAAAACTTAGTCAATAAGCTGAGACTGCAAACTTTACATCTAGCAAATTATCCTTATTTTGATTGCCAAATATACATGTATATAAAAAAAATGCAGCTAGAGGAGGCTAGTTGATATCCATAACTAAAACCTTTGATTAAATTGGAGAGATCTGAGCTATGGCTTATAACACTAGAGTGTTTCTTAGATGATTTATGTAATACGAGGTATATATAGGAGGGCTAACAATCACTTTGACATGTTTAACAGGAAATAATGAAAAAATGAACAGTTTTTCCAATGTAACTGTATTTAGAGGGGGACCGTTTCCTCCAAAAGGCAGCTCACTTTTCCAAACGGAGGGAAGAAGAACGGAGAGAAGGCCAACCGTAGACGTACCCTCTTGTATAGACAAAGTCCAACTCTTAACCCAGCTGCTCTCACTGCCTTCCCTTTCTTCTTTTTTTTTTCCTTTCTGAAGATCTTCCCTGCTTGCAAAAGTTAGTAAACCAATTTTTAATGTGTCTCTTTTTTTATTCACAGAAAGGGAAAGAGTCATTTCACCAATCTCCTCTCACTCAGCATCCGTGGGAGAGGAGAGAAGATTAACCCCTTCAATTGCCTCTAGTATAACGTGCCTTCCAAGGCCAAAAGGACCCTGCTAAGCACTATTCTAGGCCGCCTCCCTGAGTGAATTTACCACAATTTGCGTTTTAAGAGTGAAATGGCATACCTTCTGCGGCAGCTGTCCTTAACCGCACTTCCCTATGTGCACCAGTCCCAGGAAGCTTCAGATGCAATTTGGACTCCTTGTCCTGGCAAGCAGCTGTGTCTCCGGGGGTTCCCCTGGTTCTATGCCTCCGTTTTTCAGCCTCACAGAACTCAGCTGGTGTGCCTCCCCAACAGCTGCATCCACTGGGTAGTGACAGCTTGAGCCCAGACACCTTTCCACAGCCACCGTCAGTAGCACTCCTAGCAGGTGCGTCTGCACTCGGACTGCACTCCCACCCAGACAGGGTCTCTTCAGGAGCTGCACCCCAGGCCGGGCAACCAGAATCGAGCAACAAGGAGGGGCTTCAGCTGTCACAGCCTTAGGGTAAGAATCGCAAGTTTTAACATTTCTCGCACCTCAGCATGCAAAGTTGAGTGCTTCTCCCCTCCCATCATGCAGCACCGGTGGGAGAGGAGGGGAAGCTGCCGATATACCTTTTTTCTCTTTCCTTTTCCTTCCCTTGAAAACAAGTCTCCTATGCAGGGAGTTTAACTGAGTAAATTAAAAGTTTTTCAGGGCTGAGAGGATAAAACGCAGCGGGTTGTTTTTCCACTGCGGGGTACCAGTAGCGTTGGATTAAGCTGCCACAGTAGCTACCCTGGGTCTCAGGACAAGGCGCGGGAAAGAAAACTCCGCCAACAGCTTCAGACAGGAGAGCTCTGAGCTAGTGCTTCTTGACCTGCGCATAAGCTCCTCCTCCGGAACCAGAGAGCATAGACCATAACATTTTAAACAACTTTCTAATTTACTTATATTATCATATTTTCTTTGTTTTCTTGTTATCCTTATTTGAAAAGCAGAAATGTAAGCTCAAGAGTGTGCACATGTCTGCAGCACTATATAGCAGCAGTTTTGCAACAATGTTATACATTGGCAAGAGCACTAGATGGCAGCACTATTTCCTGTCATGTAGTTTTTCAGGCATGTGCACGCTATCTACCTAGGTATCTTTTCAACAAAGAATAACATGAAAATTAAATACATTTGATAATAGAAGTAAACTGGAAAATTTTAAAAAATTGTATTCTGTATCTGAATCATGAAATAAAATGTTTGGGTTTAATGTCCCTTTAAGGAGGCAGAATTGATCTATAAATGTGATATCTTATTTCCCAAAGGGCTAAACTCTGAATTAGATTTGTTACCTTTTCTGTGTGAATAACCTCACTCTTAAAAGAGGGGTTCCGAGATTTTTAACTATATAATGCAAAAATAATAAAAATTGTTCATCTATATGTGTATCTATGTACTTATTTCTGTCTAAAAGAAATATTAATCAAACATATATCAAATATGGAAAGTGATAACAAATACCAAAATATCACAAAACCAAAGAAAATGTGAAATAAATGTGATAAAGTAATGAACGTGACAAGTGATTTATAAAGTATACTTAAGTGTAAACTAAATACTTATAAAAGTTCATATAAGGATATGTATGTTCTTCCACAGTCTTCACGCTTCTATTTTCTTTTGATCCTCATATGAAAAGAAAAAAAGAAATGCCACATAGCGTAATTCTGTAACCTTTTCAAATGCAGAATGCGTGTGTACAAATGCTTACTCACATGAGATGGAGCTATAGCCAAGCTCAGGTTTATGCGCACACCCAATGTTATACTGTTGGGTAAACAGTTGCTTGAACCGGATATTTGAATAAAATGGATTTATTTAAAATATAAGTATAAAAAGCGCCACAAGAGCTGCAGAGACCACCAAATACAATGGGATCGGCAATACAATCAAGTAATTGCTCACATTGAGCTTATACACAATGCTAGAGACCGTGGTAAGGAGTGCAGAAACTTAACCACACAACCTCCCCCTTAAGAGTCCAGCATATGTTGCTCTCCTCGCTGGTGTGCAGATTCTTGGAAGGACGCCAAAGTACAAGAAACAATGTATCCGACGTACGTTTCGCAAAAGTGCTTTTTCAAGGAATGGTGTGCGCATGTCTGAAAGTCCTATTTGAATGTTTTAGGTTTAAGCCGGATATCCGGTATTTAGTCCTCCATTTTGGAAGTGGGCATAGTCATAATTAATCTTCCTTAGACTGCCGATATTTCAACACAAAAACTCTAGACAATATATATATATACACGTTAAGGAAAATATTGGTTTACGCAAATCTTCATTCAAAAACGTTCTGAATCTATTTTGATAAAGCGACATCTGCCAACATGTCTACTACATAGCATATCGGTTAATGCCTTTTATGGATTATTGTGTAACACATCAACTTAAGTCACATTTGTCGCTCACCGCTACTCCAATATTCCATACCCATAACAGGAATATACATGCTTATATTTATCAAAACAGGTCTTATCATTTAAGAAGTATCATCATGATATATATACGTGGATAATCTCCTACACACAATATTCTTTGATAACGTTCTCAAGTTTCATTAAACATTGTCCATTATAATTTTCATTAAACATTGTCCATTATAATTTGAGAAATGATGTAGCTCAAAATCCACATTATGGATAGTTTCATACCGAACGGCCTTAACAAAGATTTTGAGCTACATCATTTCTTATAAAGATATAACTTAGCTTCCATCCTCGTGAAATTATCTCACTAACTCAAGACATCTATATTCATCTATTTATAGTTAGATTTGAAATAATCACAAAAGATAAAGAACCACTGATATCATGATAAATTTTGTGTCTCAAATTATAATGGACAATGTTTAATGAAACTTGAGAACGTTATCAAAGAATATTGTGTGTAGGAGATTATCCACGTATATATATCATGATGATACTTCTTAAATGATAAGACCTGTTTTGATAAATATAAGCATGTATATTCCTGTTATGGGTATGGAATATTGGAGTAGCGGTGAGCGACAAATGTGACTTAAGTTGATGTGTTACACAATAATCCATAAAAGGCATTAACCGATATGCTATGTAGTAGACATGTTGGCAGATGTCGCTTTATCAAAATAGATTCAGAACGTTTTTGAATGAAGATTTGCGTAAACCAATATTTTCCTTAACGTGTATATATATATATATTGTCTAGAGTTTTTGTGTTGAAATATCGGCAGTCTAAGGAAGATTAATTATGACTATGCCCACTTCCAAAATGGAGGACTAAATACCGGATATCCGGCTTAAACCTAAAACATTCAAATAGGACTTTCAGACATGCGCACACCATTCCTTGAAAAAGCTCTTTTGCGAAACGTACGTCGGATACATTGTTTCTTGTTCTTTGGCGTCCTTCCAAGAATCTGCACACCAGCGAGGAGAGCAACATATGCTGGACTCTTAAGGGGGAGGTTGTGTGGTTAAGTTTCTGCACTCCTTACCACGGTCTCTAGCATTGTGTATAAGCTCAATGTGAGCAATTACTTGATTGTATTGCCGATCCCATTGTATTTGGTGGTCTCTGCAGCTCTTGTGGCGCTTTTTATACTTATATTTTAAATAAATCCATTTTATTCAAATATCCGGTTCAAGCAACTGTTTACCCAACAGTATAACATTGGGTGTGCGCATAAACCTGAGCTTGGCTATAGCTCCATCTCATGTGAGTAAGCATCTGTACACACGCATTCTGCATTTGAAAAGGTTACAGAATTACGCTATGTGGCATTTCTTTTTTTCTTTTCATATGAGGATCAAAAGAAAATAGAAGCGTGAAGACTGTGGAAGAACATACATATCCTTATATGAACTTTTATAAGTATTTAGTTTACACTTAAGTATACTTTATAAATCACTTGTCACGTTCATTACTTTATCACATTTATTTCACATATATCAAATATGGGACAATTGTAATTCCTCACTTTTGGTTGATAACTGTATCTCTACCTCCAGCTAGAAACAAAGATGCCACCTTAACACAAAATGGTGTTGATTCCACCTTTTCATACATACAATTAAGAAATCCACCAATAAGGACCTCAACCAATAAGAAGATAGAGGGTCCCTTTTAAAGAGCAGATTCCATATGCCACACTTATCTTGATAAAGCCCTGAATATGGTGAAACGCGTAGAAAATGGTGGCATCTGTTGTATTGATTTACAATAATTTCTTTTATCCTTGTACTCCTTTTAACCCGGGTTAATTAATTGCTACCTTGAACGTATCTCAATATATTCATAAACGATCCTGCATGCACTGCACTAAGGGCAGGACAAATACCTTTACAAGAATATGCAGCTTATCAGTTTGGATTTGAAAAACCGCTATCCGAAAAGGCTGTCTCAGAGAGGTAACGACAGGTGAGTGTCACCCGTGATGACAGATGCTATCGGTCACATTGGGTTGGACTCGCATTTGGAACATGCTGAAGAAGCAACACGGTTGCCAACATCTTCCTGTTAAATGAGATTGCCGTGGATCACAGACGTACCGAGTAATATGTTAAGAAACTGTGTTTAATTGCTGACTTCTAACTAAGACTAACTTGGTGGTATAACCTCCTCTTGCTACACTCTTATTCCGGGACCATAAGGTACAGAGTCATATGTTTAAAGACTGTGTTAACAATCTGCTGACCTCTTATTAGATGGACTTGAGTTAGTCTAGGATCCTCTAAAATAGTTTGGTGGTATAATCGTAATTGAGAACTTTATCGGAGGAAAACAAGCATTATTATCCCAGTTTGTTACAATTGAACTATTTTTGCCTTAAATCCTGTATCTCAAACATTGTACATTTTAGATACATTATATATTTTTTATTTTAAGGGAGACGTCCCTATTTAAAGGAAAGTTTCTTTAGCTATTTCAGAGCTGTTAATAAATATTTTTTTAATTATTTGATTACTGATATCTTCAGCTGCACAGCACCCTCACTAACCCATTTTTCAGTACTGCTTGATCGACAATTAGAAGGAATTGTTTTCTGTAAAGTGTATGATATCCTTATCGCACTACTATACTTTTTAAATACTATTTAATCCTAGGATTACCCGGATTTCGGACTTTACCCATCACATAGGTATATATTCCACTTAACACGTCAACCTATTCATAAAATGCATTACCCCCAGCAAAGCACTTATAGTTTTTAGCACAGTATACACTTCCCATAACCAATTATTATTGCTGTATATATTTTTATTTTCTTCTTTATGTTAGCACTTAACATCTTCCCCATTATCACTCATATAATTTATGTTTGACACAAAATCCCTTTTTAGTAATTAATAATAATCTCAGTTACTATCTAGTACACCAATGATCAGCATGCCTCCATCACACCTAGCAATTTATTTATTCTCACACATTGCACTAAATGCATTCACATCCTGTTGACTCACACACTGCATCAATCGCATCCATGTTCTGTTTAATTAAGTCACCTTTTACCCTTTTTAATGTTCCTTAAAGGGCCATTAAACCCAAAAAAAACTTTCATGATTCAGATAGAGAATACGATTTTAAACAACTTTCTAATTTACTTCTATTATCTAATGTGCTGCAATCTTTAGATATCCTTTGTTAAAGAAATAGCAATGCACATTGGTGAGCCAATCACATGAGGCATCTATGTGCAGCCACCAATCAGAAGCTACTGAGCCTATCTAGATATGCTTTTCAGGAAAGAATATAAAGAGATTAAAGCAAATTAGACAATAGAAGTAAATTAGAATGTTGTTTAAAATGGTATTCTCTATCTGAATCATGAAAGAAAAAAAGTGGGTTTAAGGTCCCTTTAAATGTAATTTAATAATTTCATTATTTATACAATATTGCTGCATTATTAATAAAAAAAACATAATTTATGTAAGAACTTACCTGATAAATTCATTTCTTGCATATTGGCAAGAGTCCATGAGCTAGTGACGTATGGGATATACAATCCTACCAGGAGGAGCAAAGTTTCCCAAACCTCAAAATGCCTATAAATACACCCCTCACCACACCCACAATTCAGTTTAATGAATAGCCAAGAAGTGGGGTGATAAAGAATGGAGTAAAAAGCATCAACAAAGGAATTTGGAAATAATTCTGCTTTATACAAAAAAATCCTAACCACCAAAAAAAAGGGTGGGCCTCATGGACTCTTGCCAATATGAAAGAAATGAATTTATCAGGTAAGTTCTTACATAAATTATGTTTTATTTCATGTAAGTGGCAAGAGTCCATGAGCTAGTGACATATGGGATAGCAATACCCAAGATGTGGAACTCCACGCAAGTGTCACTAAAAGGGAGGGATAAAAAATAAAAACAGCCATTTCCACTGAAAAAAATTAATCCACAACCCAAATCATAAGTTTAGTCTCATAATTGAAAAGAAAAAACCTAAATTAGAAGCAGAAGAATCAAACTGAAACAGCTGCCTGAAGAACTTTTCTACCAAAAACTGCTTCCGAAGAAGCAAATACATCAAAATGGTAGAATTTAGTAAAAGTATGCAAAGAAGACCAAGTTGCTGCTTTGAAAATCTGATCAACTGAAGCTTCATTCTTAAAAGCCCAAGAAGTGGAAACTGATCTAGTAGAATGAGCTGTAATTCTCTGAGGCGGGGTTTTACCCAACTCCAAATAAGCTTGATGAATCAAAAGCTTTAACCATGATGACAAAGAAACTGCAGAAGCCTTCTGACCTTTCCTGGAACCAGAAAAGATAACAAATAGACTAGAAGTCTTCCTGAAATCTTTAGTAGTTTCAAAATAATATTTTAGAGCTCTCACCACATCCAAAGAATGTAAAGATCTCTCCAAAGAATTCTTAGGATTAGGAAAAAAAGAAGGGACAACAATTTCTCTATTAATGTTGTTAGAATTCACAACCTTAGGTAAGAATTTAAATGAAGTCTGCAAAACTGCCTTATCCTGATGAAAAATTAGAAAAGGAGATTGACAAGAGAGAGCAGATAATTCAGAAACTCTTCTAGCAGAAGAGATGGCCAAAAGGAACAACACTTTCCAAGAAAGTAGTTTAATGTCCAAAGAATGCATAGGCTCAAATGGGGGAGCCTGTAAAGCCTTCAAAAACCAAATTAAGACTCCAAGGAGGAGAGATTGATTTAATGACAGGCTTGATACGAACCAAAGCCTTAACAAAACAGTGAATATCAGGAAGTTTAGCAATTTTTCTTTGGTATAAAACAGAAAGAGCAGAGATTTGTCCTTTCAAGGAACTTGCAGACAAACCCTTATCCAAACCATCCTGAAGAAACTGTAAAATTCTAGGAATTCTAAAAGAATGCCAAGAAAAATTATGAGAACACAATGAAATGTAAGTCTTCCAAACTCGATAATAATCTTTCTAGAAACAGATTTACGAGCCTGTAACATAGTATTAATCACTGAGTCAGAGAAACCTCTATGACTAAGCACTAAGCGTTCAATTTCCATACCTTCAAATTTAATGATTTGAGATCCTAATGGAAAAACGGGTCTTGAGATAGAAGGTCTGGCCTTAAGGGAAGTGGCCAAGGTTGGCAACTGGACATCCGAACAAGATCTGCATACCAAAACCTGTGAGGCCAGCTGGATTGCTCCATGATGATTTTTGAGATCACTCTTGGAAGAAGAACTAGAGGCGGGAAAAGATAAGCAGGTTGATAACACCAATGAAGTGTCAATGCATCCACTGCTTCTTGCTTCTGCCTGAGGATCCCTGGACCTGGACAGGTACCTGGGAAGTTTGTTGTTTAGATGAGATGCCATCAGATCTATTTTTGGAAGCCCCCACATCTGAATAATTTGAGAAAACACATCTGGGTGGAGAGACCATTCTCCCGGATGTAAAGTCTGACGACTGAAATAATCCGCTTCCCAATTGTCTATACCTGGGATATGAACCGCAGAAATTAGACAAGAGCTGGATTCCGCTCAAACAAGTATCCGGGATACTTCTTTTATAGCCTGAGGACTGTGAGTCCCACCCTGATGATTGACATATGCCAGAGTTGTGACATTGTCTGTCTGAAAACAAATGAATTGTTCTCTCTTCAACAGAGGCCAAAACCGAAGAGCCCTGAGAATTGCACGGAGTTCCAAAATATTGATTGGTAATCTCGCCTCTTGAGATTTCCAAACTCCTTGTGCTGCCAGAGATCCCCAAACAGCTCCCCAACTTGAAAGACTTGCATCTGTTGTGATCACAGTCCAGGTTGGATGAACAAAAGAGGCCCCTAGAATTATACGATGGTGATCTAACCACAAAGTCAGAGAAAGTCGAACATTGGGATTTAAGAATATCAATTGTGATATCCTTGTATAATCCCTTTACCATTGGTTCAGCATACAAAGCTGGAAAGGTCTCATATAAAAACGAGCAAAGGGGATCGCGTCCGATGCTGCAGTCATAAGACCTAAAACTTCCATGCACATAGCTACTGAAGGGAATGACTGAGACTGAAGGTTCCGACAGGCTGCAACCAATTATAAACGTCTCTTGTCTGTTAGAGACAGTCATGGACACTGAATCTATCTGGAAACCTAAAAAGGTTACCCTTGTCTGAGGAATCAAAAAACTTTTTGGTAAATTGATCCTCCAACTATGTCTTCGATGAAACAACACTAGTTGATTCACGTGAGATTCTGCAGAACGTATAGACTGAGCGAGTACCAATATATCGTCCAAATAAGGAAACACCGCAATACCCCGCTCTCTGATTACAGAGAGTAGGGCACCGAGAACCTTTGAAAAGATTCTTGGAGCTGTTGCTAGGCCAAAAGGAAGAGCAACAAATTGGTAATGCTCATCTAGAAAAGAGAATCTCAGGAACTGATAGTGATCCGGATGAATCGGAATATGAAGATATGCATCCTGTAAGTCTATTGTGGACATATAATGCCCTTGCTGAACAAAAGGCAGAATAGTCCTTATAGTCACCATTTTGAAAGTTGGTACTCTTACATATTGATTCAAAATCTTTAGATCCAGAACTGATCTGAATGAATTTTCTTTCTTTGGGACAATGAATAGATTTGAATAAAACCCAGACCCTGTTCCTGAAACAGAACTGGTATGATTACCCCTGATAATTTCAGGTCTAAAACACACTTCAGGAAAGCCTGAGCCTTTCCTGGGTTCGTTGGAATGTGTGAGAGAAGAAATCTTCTCACAGGCGGTCTTACTCTGAAACCTATTCTGTACCCCTGAGAGACAATACTCTGAATCCAATGATTTTGGACTGAATTGATCCAAACATCTTTGAAAAATTTTAATCTGCCCCCTACCAGCTGAGCTGGAATGAGGGCCGCACCCTCATGCGGACTTGGGGGCTGGCTTTGATCTTTTAAATGGCTTGGATTTATTCCAATTTGAGGAAGGTTTCCAATTGGAAACAGATTCCTTTGGGGAAGGATTAGATTTCTGTTCCTTATTATGTCGAAAGGAACGAAAACGGTTAGAAGCTTTAGATTTACCCTTAGGATTTTTATCCTGAGGCAAAAAAACTCCCTTCCCCAGTGACCGTTGAAATGATTGAATCCAACTGAGAACCATATTATTTATTACCTTGGAAAGAAAGAGATAGCAATCTGGACTTAGAAGTCATATCAGCATTCCAAGATTTAAGCCATAAAGCTCTTCTAGCTAAAATAGCTAAAGACATATATCTAACATCAATTTTGATGATATCAAAAATGGCATCACAAATTAAATTATTAGCATGTTGAATTAATTTAACAATGCTAGACAAATCATGATCTGAAACTTGTTGCGCTAAAGTTTCCAACCAAAAAGTTGAAGCAGCTGCAACATCAGCCAAAGAAATTGCAGGCCTAAGAAGATGACCTGAATATAAATAAGCCTTTCTTAGATAAGATTCAAGTTTCCTATCTAAAGGATCTTTAAAAGAAGTACTATCTTCTGTAGGAATAGTAGTATGTTTAGCAAGAGTAGAGGTAGCCCCATCAACTTTAGGGATCTTTTCCCAAAACTCCAATCTAACAGTTGGCAAAGGATACAATTTTTTAAACCTTGAAGAAGGAATAAAAGAAGTACCAGGCCTATTCAATTCCTTATAAATCATATCTGAAATAGCATCAGGAACTGGAAAAACCTCTGGAATAACCACAGGAGGTTTATAGACATAATTTAAACTTTTACTAGTTTTAATATCAAGAGGACTAGTTTCCATATCCATATCTAATGTAATCAACACTTCTTTTAATAAAGAAAGAATATACTCCATTTTAAATAAATACGATGATTTGTCAGTGTCAATACCTGAGGCAGGATCTTCTGAATCAGATAGATCCTCATCAGAGAAAGATAAATCAGTATGTTGCCGGTCATTTGAAATTTCATCAACTCTATGAGAAGTTTTAAAAGACCTTTTACATTTATTTGAAGGCGGAATGATAGACAAAGCCTTCTGAATAGAATCAGAAATAAATTCTTTTAAATTTACAGGTATATCTTGTGCATTAGATGTTGAGAGAACAGCAACAGGTAATGAACTACTACTGATGGAAACATTTTCTGAATGTATAAGTTTATCATGACAACTATTACAAACCACAGCTGGAGGTATAATCTCCACAAGTTTACAGCAAATGCACTTAGCTTTGGTAGAACCGTTATCAGGCAGCAGGAATCAAGCAGTAAATTCTGAGACAGGATCAGATTGAGACATCTTGCAAATATAAGAGAAAAAAACAACATATAAATCAAAATTATCAATTTCCTTATATGGCAGTTTCAGGAATGAGAAAACATGCAAACAGCATAGCCCTCTGACATAGAAAAAAGCCAGAGGCAAAAGGAATGGAGTTTTAAATAATTAAAATATTTGGCGGCAAGTATGACGCACAACAAACAGAAAAATATTTTTTGGCGCCAAAAACGTCCGGAAACGAAACACTCACGTCATAGATGACGCAACCTTATGAAGGACTCTGCATCAAATAAGACGCCGGAAATTACGAATTTGCTTCAATAAACGTAGGTTTGTGCCAAAAAAATCTCACGCAAAAAATGACGCAACAAATTTTGGCATTTTGCGCCCTTGCGAGCCTAATTCTGCCCACAAATTTAAAAGATAGTCAATTGAAAAAGAGACTATACCCAAGGTAAGAAATAATTTTTCATAAAAAAAGCATTTCCCAGATATGAAACTGACAGTCTGCAAAAAAGGAAATATACTGAAAACCTGAATCATGGCAAATATAACTACAATACATATATTTAGAACTTTATATAAATACATAAAGTGCCAAACCATAGCTGAGAGTGTCTTAAGTAATGAAAACATACTTACCAAAAGACACCCATCCACATATAGCAGATAGCCAAACCAGTACTGAAACAGTTATCAGTAGAGGTAATGGAATATGAGAGTATATCTTCGATCTGAAAAGGGAGGTAGGAGATGAATCTCTACGACCGATAACAGAGAACCTATGAAATAGTTCCCCATGAGGAAAACCATTGCATTCAATAGGTGATACTCCCTTCACATCCCTTTGACAATTCACTGTACTCGGAGAGGAATCTGGCTTCAAAAAATTGCTGAGCAGCGCATATCAACGTAGAAATCTTAGCACAAACTCACCACCTTCAAAGGAGGCAAAGTTTGTAAAACTGAATTGTGGGTGTGGTGAGGGGTGTATTTATAGGCATTTTGAGGTTTGGGAAACATTGCCCCTCCTGGTAGGATTGTATATCCCATACGTCACTAGCTCATAGACGCTTGCCAATTACATGAAAGAAATATATATACATTGTACAATCAGCATTTATCTCTATTGGTAAAAAGAAAGCAGAGTGATTGAAAATATCCATACATCTGATTGGCCATCTATGAACATGTGATGATATGACACAACGAAGACTTGATTGACATCCGTTTCAGCAAATAGCCATCTACCTTTTCAGCAAATCATTATACAAAGGAGGGATTAGTGAGATGTTATAACAGAGTTCAAATTCAGAGGCACGCCCCCCCCCTTTGAAGAAGCATTGTGAAATGCGCGTCAGGGGTGAGATACTGGGAGTACTTATCTCCCCTTTTTAACTTGCTTGAGCTTAGCCTGATCATTTATTTGATACCTATTCTTTTCTCTATGACTTTCTTGCAACTTTAGAGAGCTATAATTGTGAATGAGCTCCCAGATTGAAGGAGCCTAGTGCTAGATTAGGGTTGTTCTCATGCTTTATATCTCCAGACAGGAGTATATATAATTATGCAAACATCCTATTGGCGAATAATATTTACAGTGATTGATTGCTGAGGGAATTCCCTTTTTTATACAAAGTTGTGAATATAGAACAGATAAGCTATTATCACTATTTTTACAGGCTATCACAAAGTGTTTTTAAATTGTCCTTGGGTGTTAACTCTCATGCAAAGGATTGCCTTTTATTATTTTATGTTTTATATTTTAATGATTCTGTGTATTTCTTTTGTAATATTGATTAAGTATGTGTGTAAGCTTACTTTAAAGTTGTATCTTTCAACTAAGTGAAACTTTAGTATTTCTTAAGCCAAAACACACACCTCCGCTGCAATATAGTGAGCACCGGCTTATTTATTTTTGTTTTCATTATTTCACTATAAAATAGCATAAATGAAGATGTTTTGTGTTCCTTGAATAAAGTGCTTTCTGTCACACTTGCAGAGCAAATAACATGTATTTGTATCATGATTACACCTTTATACCTTGCACAGAAGAAAGTCTACAGCAAACTCCAATAGCTCTTTGTAGGATTTTAAGACAGGTTTGGCCTCTTGAAATCACCTTTTTGGTCTGTTTTTAGCTGTTAACATTGTTTTCTCTATTTTTTTGGGAGGGTGTGCTAAGCCCAGGTGGTAATAAACACATTTTTTTATAAAATAATCAGTTAAAATTACATAAATCCCTATATATTTATTTTATGTTATGGTAGAGCATACAATTTTAAAGGGACAGTCTACTTCAGAATTTTTACTGTTTAAAAAGATAGATAATATCTTTATTCCCTATTCCCGAGTTTTGCATAACCAACACTGTTTTATAGATATATTTTTTACCTCTGTGATAACCTTATATCTAAGTCTCTGGAGACTGCCCCCTAATTTCAGTTCTTTTTACAGACTTGTATTTTAGCTAATCAGTGCATACACCTAGATGACTCCATGGGAGTGAGCACAATGTTATCTATAAGGCACACAAACTAATGCCCTCTAGCTGTGAAAAAATGTCCGTTTTCAAGGGATAAGAAATTATCATATGAGCCTTCCTAGGTTTAGCTTTCAACTAAGAATACCAAGAGAACAAAGCAAATTTGAAGATAAAAATAAATTGGAAGGTTGTTTATCAAATGTGCTTAATTCTTGTTTATGAAGAAGCAACATACTACTGAGAGCTAGCTAAATACATCTGTGTAGCCAATAATATATATATATATATATATATATATATATATATATATATATATATATATATATATATATATATATATATATAGCCAACAATCAGCAGCTTGTTCCCAGCAGCTGCTCCTGAGCCTACTTAGGTATGATTTTCAACAAAGGATTCCAAGAGAATGAAGCAAATGTATTTTTGATTGTAACTAAGTGCTGGATTTTTAAACATTGGTTAACCTAATTTTGTTAGAATCCTTCCAAAAGTTAGGTCAATATACTCACACAATTCTGTCATGTACGTATATCTACAGGGAGTGCAGAATTATTAGGCAAGTTGTATTTTTGAGGATTAATTTTATTATTGAACAACAACCATGTTCTCAATGAACCCAAAAAACTCATTAATATCAAAGCTGAATAGTTTTGGAAGTAGTTTTTAGTTTGTTTTTAGTTATAGCTATTTTAGGGGGATATCTGTGTGTGCAGGTGACTATTACTGTGCATAATTATTAGGCAACTTAACAAAAAACAAATATATACCCATTTCAATTATTTATTTTTACCAGTGAAACCAATATAACATCTCAACATTCACAAATATACATTTCTGACATTCAAAAACAAAACAAAAACAAATCAGTGACCAATATAGCCACCTTTCTTTGCAAGGACACTCAAAAGCCTGCCATCCATGGATTCTGTCAGTGTTTTGATCTGTTCACCATCAACATTGCGTGCAGCAGCAACCACAGCCTCCCAGACACTGTTCAGAGAGGTGTACTGTTTTCCCTCCTTGTAAATCTCACATTTGATGATGGACCACAGGTTCTCAATGGGGTTCAGATCAGGTGAACAAGGAGGCCATGTCATTAGATTTTCTTCTTTTATACCCTTTCTTGCCAGCCACGCTGTGGAGTACTTGGACGCGTGTGATAGAGCATTGTCCTGCATGAAAATCATGTTTTTCTTGAAGGATGCAGACTTCTTCCTGTACCACTGCTTGAAGAAGGTGTCTTCCAGAAACTGGCAGTAGGACTGGGAGTTGAGCTTGACTCCATCCTCAACCCAAAAAGGCCCCACAAGCTCATCTTTGATGATACCAGCCCAAACCAGTACTCCACCTCCACCTTGCTGGCGTCTGAGTCGGACTGGAGCTCTCTGCCCTTTACCAATCCAGCCACGGGCCCATCCATCTGGCCCATCAAGACTCACTCTCATTTCATCAGTCCATAAAGCCTTAGAAAAATCAGTCTTGAGATATTTCTTGGCCCAGTCTTGACGTTTCAGCTTGTGTGTCTTGTTCAGTGGTGGTCGTCTTTCAGCCTTTCTTACCTTGGCCATGTCTCTGAGTATTGCACACCTAGTGCTTTTGGGCATTCCAGTGATGTTGCAGCTCTGAAATATGGCCAAACTGGTGGCAAGTGGCATCTTGGCAGCTGCACGCTTGACTTTTCTCAGTTCATGGGCAGTTATTTTGCGCCTTGGTTTTTCCACACGCTTCTTGCGACCCTGTTGACTATTTTGAATGAAACGCTTGATTGTTCGATGATCACGCTCCAGAAGCTTTGCAATTTTAAGAGTGCTGCATCCCTCTGCAAGATATCTCACTATTTTTGACTTTTCTGAGCCTGTCAAGTCCTTCTTTTGACCCATTTTGCCAAAGGAAAGAAAGTTGCCTAATAATTATGCACACCTGATATAGGGTGTTGATGTCATTATACCACACCCCTTCTCATTACAGAGATGCACATCACCTAATATGCTTAATTGGTAGTAGGCTTTCGAGCCTATACAGCTTGGAGTAAGACAACATGCATAAAGAGGATGATGTGGTCAAAATACTCATTTGCCTAATAATTCTGCACTCCCTGTATATCTATTTATATTAATAGATAGAGAGAATGAGAGAGGGAGATGGGGGGGGGGGCGTGATATTCAAAACCTCTCTGCCCAGGTGAGATTTTGTTAAATCCAACTCCAGCACTGTGAGATACCTAGTTAAATTTAAAAAGGCATATTTTGCTTTATTTCTCAAAGGGGCATTCCCTGCATTTCTGTATGTGAAGGAGAGAGAATCCCAGTGCAGTATAGCACTGCATGACATGAGAGTTCTGCTGCTTTTACACTTTGCACTTTGTATTTTATATCACTATATAATTGAAATGAACTTTTATTACATTTAAACATTGCGCTTTCTATTTTGTATTTTATTTTGTATACAGCATGGTATTTAGGATTGTGATTTTATAAATTTTGATTATGCCTTTACAGTTTCTTTGTAACTTTAACAAATTAGTCTCATACTTTGTATATTTAAGTGAAATCTTTTACAAATTAGATTGCACTTTGCATTTCTTCTCTTTAAATTGAAAAACTTTAAGATTCCCAATCCTAGAAGTCCTCTCAGGGCTGGGATACAACTTATCATTTTACCACTATTGCCCTGGATATAAATAATTCACCATGCAAGGCCTTGGAGAGCAAAATCAGACACACACACACAGAGAATATAGTCTAAGTCTGCTCTGTTTATTTTTAACATGGATGCTGTTATATAGTATACATCCCATACATTGTAAATTGACACAGAGAGGCATCAAACACGCCCATTATTACAAGTTAGTTAGTGGAAATTTACCAGTTTCAGACAAAAGACCATTTGTGTTTAATAAGATCCAAAGTTGTAAATTTTCAAACTTGAGACAGAGAGAGATAAAAAATGCATCTGCCTGAGCTAAGATATGTGGTTGGAGCATTTTTTAACAAAGCAAATGCTGAGCTACACAAAGTTATAAGATAAAGATGTTCCCTGTAACAGCATACAATTAGGAGGCTTAGTTTCATAGCATAATAAATGTCAGGATTAGTTCAGAATGGCTGAATAGATACAATATGGAGACAGGTTGGTTATACATTCTTACAGCCAGAGAACTTCTCTAGTTTGGAGAGAGATTATAGGACAGAGTTCAGAGGGGCTGAACTCATTGAATTTTCTAAGAAAAGGGGAATAACATGGAAGTTTCAG
This sequence comes from Bombina bombina, assembly GCF_027579735.1. Classification (NCBI taxonomy): domain Eukaryota; kingdom Metazoa; phylum Chordata; class Amphibia; order Anura; family Bombinatoridae; genus Bombina; species Bombina bombina. Next base: position 534,826,204 of record NC_069505.1, on the reverse strand, counting down.
GACCTGATATTAAACCTCTTTGCTCGTTAGATATTCTAAAATTATCCTCCAGCACTGTGAGACACCTAGTGAAACTTGCAAAAGACAGATTTTGCTATACTTCTCCAAGAGGCGTTCCTTGCATTTCTGTATGTGAAGGAGAGATAAATCCATTGCAATATAGTACAGCATGACATCAGAGTTCTTCGGCATTTATACTTTGTATTTTATATCACTTTACACTTCAGATTAACTTTTAGTACATTTAAACTTTGCACTTTCTATTTTGTTTTTTTATTTTGTATACAGCAGTGTATTTAGGATTGTGATTTTACAAATTCTAATTATGCTTTGGCAGATTCTGTGTAGCTTTAACAAATTAGTCTCATACTTTGTATATTTGTGTGTATCTTTTACAAATTACATTACACTTTGCATTTCTTCTATTTAAAGGCTATGTAGTTTTCACTACAATTTAACTTGCTTTTATCTATTTTTTAGCATATATTACTTTACTGTTAGTTAAAATACGTGTATTGTGAAATTCAAGCTTCACCTGCATACAGCGGGTCAGATACATAAGTGAGATCAGCTTGTGTAAACTGCTTACAAAATTCCCCAAGACTGGCAAGAGAGCATAATACATACCCTGGGAATTCCCCTGTTCAGGCCAGGGAACTGCCCTGTCCCTTCCACTTTCTTAAACTATCAGTTTTAGTATGCAATACAGCAAATACAAGGTGCAATGTAATTTTTAAAGGCTATACAGAAATATATAAAGCATGATCCTAATTTGCTAAAGTAACGCAGAAAGTTTCAAAACAATCAGAATTTTTAAAAATCGCTGCTAGTGCTCAAACTTAATGTATTAAAATATAAATGAGAAAGTGGAATGCTTAAAGCAATAATACTGAAAGGACCCAATTAGAGTGTGACATTATATAAAATACAATGCACAATGTATAAGTGTAACAAAACTCATATCTTGCAGTGTTATATTGCACTGGGCTTGTCTGTCCTTCACACACAGAAATGAGAGAGATTTTGCAGTTCTGGAGAGTTCCAGTCTTTTTCTTTTGAATATCCAGAGAGTTTAGCAATTGTGAAGTCTGAACTGCAATTTATCTCCAAGCTCCAATTGTGTCCTGTTTGAGGGGAACGCTAATCCCAGCATTGGATCAGCAATTCCTCTTTATGACAAGAATGGGTCATCATGCTCTCACAGGCAGAGATCATTCTTGTTCTTTGCATGAAAGAGGTTAATGTAGTTTATAGTGTATGGGGGTCTAACATCATTTTAATTAGACTGTTCTCATTTTTTTACTCTGCAGATTAAATATGAAAATATTGAAACACATCCAGAAACAACATTTAATCATTTTTCTACCTTTGTTTTTGCTAAGTATCCTTATTTCTTTTGTCTGGAAAGGACATAATACCTTTCAGTATGGCATCCAGTGTCAAACAAAAGAAACAACTAAAAAAATAATGGAATCAAACATTTCCAATTTCTCTATATCTGTACAAAATGCTGAGAAAGAACTCCTTGTTTTGATTTGGGTTTGGCCTTTTGGCGAAAACTTCCCATTGGACAGATGTCAGAAGCAGTACAATATTTCTGGATGTAAATTTACAGCAAACCGGAGTCTGTATGATACTGCTGATGCTCTCATTATTCATCATTTTGATATAATGTATAACAAAAAATCTTTGCCCCAAAAACCAAGACCTCACTTCCAGCGTTGGGTGTGGTTCAACTTGGAACCTCCATTGATCATTAGGAACTTGCATTTTCTGGACAATCTGATTAACTTGACCATGACATTTCGTAAAGATTCTGATATCTATATTCCCTACGGTCATGTTGAAATATTGAAGGAGCCTCGAAGCTTCAACATTCCTCCCAAATCTAAGTTAGTGTCTTGGGTTGTAAGTAAATGGTACCCTGGTATTCCACGTACTGCATATTATGAGGAACTGAAGAAATACATCCAAATTGATGTCTACGGAAGACAGAACAAACAGCTAAGGCGGGAAGATTTCCACAAAACTATTTCTCAGTACAAATTTTACTTGGCCTTTGAGAACTCGGTTTATAAAGACTACATAACTGAAAAATTATGGTCAAATGCATTTGATTCATGGACTGTGCCTGTGGTGCTAGGGACATCTCGTAAGAATTATGAGCTTTATATACCCGGTGATTCATTTATTCATGTGGATGACTTCTCTAGCCAAAAAGAACTGGCTGATTACCTCCTGGAGTTGGACAAAGATGATGAAAAATATAGGAAATATTTTAACTGGAGGTCCTTTTACCAGACTCGATTTGACACAGGATGGCCTCTTTACTATTGTCAAGGCTGCAGAGGGATAATACAGGCAACAGAATATCAGGTTATTCCTAGTATAGAAAACTGGTTTCTAGAGAAATCATAGTATCACAAAATGTAAGATATATTCAAAAATTATATGGATTCTAGGATTAGAAAATAATGATTTACTTCTTTATTTATATTCTGTTACAGCCCTCAATGAACACAAGAAAATATGACACTTAAATTCTCAATCTGTTCTGAGATCCGATAGAGCATAAACATGCTGTTTTCGCACAGGTTCAAGTAAAACAAAAAAGAAAACAAAGATATACAACAACATCTAATAAAATAGGACTATAAAACTGATCATAATATAATTCAAACAGTATATATAAC